>NC_134465.1:80975307-81284653 GCF_047948215.1 Lycorma delicatula
TTAAGCATGGTATCAGTGATGGGTTCTAACTTCATGACTTTGTTGGGTACAATCCACCATTGCTTGTCTTTCTGGTACTTTTTATCGATGCAAGTTTTTACAATTCTTCTTTCGATTTTCTGGAGTCTGTCTGTCTTTGATCGTTCATTCAGGTGAAAGAGTGTTTCTTCTGCATAAGTGGCTTCTGGTTTTAAAACTGTGTTGTAATGTCTTATTTTTGTGTTTATTGATAGATATTTTTGAAGTTCTAATATCTGTGATTTAGCTTCGTCAATGTCGTTTGCTAGCAGTGCCAAGTTGTCTGTGAAACCTAGACAGTTTGTTTTGATTTGGCATATTTTTACTTTTGGAGGGCATTTTTTTTAGTCATTCCCTCATTACCATTTCTAGAGGACAGTTGAATATGCCTTTGCATATTCCTGTTTTGATCTGAAGTGGTTCAGAGAGCTTGCCTCTGAATTTTACCTTCGACTTAGTGTTTGTGAGGGTCAGTTTTATCATGAATTAAATGTATAATACAATTTAACTAAAACAAAATGATATTTTTGTGCAAATATGTTGTTCAATTTTTATTAACCTTTTAAATGCGGGAAATCTATGCACAGGTTACTTCTGTACATATTTCATGGCCGCTTCCCCAGGCTTTTTCCTTATAGGTGTGTCAAAATTACAGTAAATTGTACAAAATATCTGTTGGTCACATAAACACTCTATGAATCATGAGACCTTGCCGTTGGTGAGGGGGCTTGAGTGCTCAGGGATACAGAGTAGCTGGACCGAAGGTGCAACCATATCGGAGAGGTATCTGTTGAGAGCCAGACTAAGGAATGATTCCTGAAAGAGGACAGCAGCTCTTTCAGTAATTGTTAGGGGCGTGAGTCAGAATGACTTAAACGGCCGTATTAACATCACTCAGTCCTCTGAGTACTGCGCAGCTGAAAGCAATGGAAAACTACAGCTGCTTTTTTTCCAAGAGAATGTGGCTCTCTGCATTTTCATATAGCAATGATGGAGTTCCTTGGTAAAATATTCCAGATGTAAACTAGTCCCCTGTTCGGATCTCCGGGTGGGGACTACTAAGGAAGGGGTCACCAGAAAATTAAAAAATAACATTCTACGAGTCTGAGCTTGGAATGTTAGAAGTTTAAAAAAGGTTGGTAGGCTAGAAAATTTAAAAAGGGAAATGGATAGGATAAATGTGGATGTAGTAGGAATTAGTGAGGTTCGGTGGGAAGAGGAAGGCGACTTTTGGTCAGGTGATTTTAGAATAATTAACTCAGCTTCAAATAATGGGCAGGCAGGAGTAGGTTTCATAATGAATAAAAAGATAGGGAAGAGAGTAGAGTATTTCAAAACGCATAGCGATAGAATCATTGTAATAAGGATAAAATCAAAACCTGAAAAAATGTTTTCAGTTTTCACTATATAAATTGTTGCTAAATATAAGACATAATTATTATTTATTTTATAAGTTATTAGTTTTATTTTATTAGTTATTTTTGTAATGCTCATTTAAAACATTTCATGTGTACTCGTCATCTAATCACCATTTCCTTTAAACAAAAAAAATACTTGATAGATTAAACAAATTGGTGTGTAATATTTATGAAAAAGGGGAATTTCCGTCAGATTTCAAAAAAGTGTTATAGTCATGATACCAAAGAAAGCAGGGGCAGATAAATGTGAAGAATACAGAACAATTAGTTTAACTAGTCATGCATCAAAAATCTTGACTAGAATTCTATACAGAAGAATTGAGTCCTCTCAAGAAGTGTTAGGAGAAGACCAATTTGGTTTCAGGAAAAGTATAGGGACAAGGGAAGCAATTTTAGTCCTCAGATTAATAGTAGAAGGAAGATTAAAGAAAAACAAACCAACATACTTGGCGTTTATAGACCTAGAAAAGGCATTCGATAACGTAGACTGGAATAAAATGTTCAACATTTAAAAAAAATTAGGGTTCAAATACAGAGATAGAAGAACAATTGCTAACATGTACAGGAACTAAACAGCAACAGTAATAATTGAAGAACATAAGAAAGAAGCCGTAATAAGAAAGGGCGTCCGACAAGGATGTTCCCTATCTCCGTTACTTTTTAATCTTTACATGGAACTAGCAGTTAATGATGTTAAAGAACAATTTAGATTCGGAGTAACAGTACAAGGTGAAAAGATAGATCCTACGATTTGCTGATGATATAGTAATTCTAGCCGAGTTAAAAGGATTTAGAAGAAACAATGAACGGCATAGATGAAGTCCTACGCAAGAACTATCGCATGAAAATAAACAAGAACAAAACAAAAGTAATGAAATGTAGTAGAAATAACAAAGATGGACCACTGAATGTGAAAATAGGAGGAGAAAATATTATGGAGGTAGAAGAATTTTGTTATTTGGGAAGTAGAATTACTAAAGATAAACGAAGCAGGAGCGATATAAAATGCTGAATAGCACAAGCGAAACGAGCCTTCAGTAAGAAATATAATTTGTTTACATCAAAAATTAATTTCAATGTTAGGAAAAGATTTTTGAAAGTATATGTTTGGAGTGTTGCTTTATACGGAAGTGAAACTTGGACAATCGGAGTATCTGAGAAGAAAAGATTAAAAGCTTTTGAAATGTGGTGCTATAGGAGAATGTTAAAAATAAGATGGGTGGATAAAGTGACAAATGAAGAGGTATTGCTGCGGCAAATAGATGAAGAAAGAAGCATTTGGAAAAATATAGTTAAAAGAAGAGACAGACTTATAGACCACATACTAAGGCATCCTGGACTAGTCGCTTTAATATTGGAAGGACAGGTAGAAGGAAAAAATTGTGTAGGCAGGCCACGTTTGGAATATGTAAAACAAATTGTTAGGGATGTAGGATGCAGAGGGTATACTGGAATGAAACGACTAGCACTAGATACCACTTTGCAATAAAATCGCCACATGAAAGCAACTTCAATGTACCATCGTCGTATTCTTCTGCCACCAGTCTATGTAGCCACTGATTAACAGGATTTTTAAGTTCATCGTCACCCATGAATTTCTTTTCGCTCAAAAATTATTTCAATTTCCCAAACAAATGGTAATCAGAAGGGGCTAAGCTTGGACTATAAGGTGGGTGATCGTAAATTTCCCATACAAATATTCTCAGTAAATCTTGTGATGGACCCGCAACATGTGGACATGTATTATCGTGCAGCAGGATGATGCCGTTGGTCACCTGCCCACGTCGCTGATTTTTAATGGCGTGCCATATCTTAAGTAGAGTTTTGCAGTAGGCTTCTGCAATTATAATCGTTCCACGTGGCATGAAATCAATCAGCCGTATGCCAAACCGATCTCAAAAATCTGTGGCCATCAGTTTGCATCTAACGGCTGTGGCTTGACCTTTCTCGGTGTGGTTGGTGATTGAGGATGATGCCATTCACTTGACTGCCATTTTCTCTCTGGTGTGTAATACGAAATCCATGTTTCATTGCCAGTAACAATTGAATTAAGGAACTCACCACCTTTTCATGTGTAGCGCATCAAAAATTCCAAAGCAGATCCCATTCGGATTTTTTTGTGACGTCTTGTTAAGAAATGCAGCACACAACGTGCACAAATCTTTCTGAAGCCTAAATGGTCACGAACAAAACTACCAATAAGAGCTTCTGAAACATCAGGAAAAAGAAGGACCTGATCAGAAATCGTTTAGCAATAATTTTTCTAATTTCATAAACGACGCGTCTCAACATGTCCTCGCTAATTATCGAGGGCCTCCTCGTTCGTTCTTCATCATACACATTAATTCTGTTATTTCTAAACGTTTCACACCATTTTTAGATGTTTCTTCCATTTATTACATTATCACCATACACAGCAACCAACTGCCCAAGTATTTCAACCGGCTTAAGGTTATGATGAATTAAAAAATGTGTGACTCCACTTGTTTCACAGATGGCTGCATCATAGATTTTTCTATTCATTTTGTAACGTAATACTCACATATAATCAAAGATTCTACAACGTGACAACTTGCAGACAACAATGCAGTTTGTACATTATTAGTGTGGTCACAAATGACAGGTTTACCAACCTTAACAAGAGAAATTTCCCAGTGGTCTTTACTTTAGAGTTATCCGTAGTGTATATATATATATATATATATATATATATATACATAATTATTTATTATATAATATGGTTTAATTATATACGTATATATATATATATATATATATATATATATATATACATGAAAGTTGTGTGAATGTTGTTACGGGTTTCATACTCAAATGTAGGCTGAAAAATAACATAAGAAGTGATAAACAAATTCTTATCTCCTGGTGTGCAGTTAGTGCACACTCTAGTATTGCAGCTCTTTTCAGTCAGCAATAAGGGTTGACATAGCTTGTAGCAAGGAGGTTAATAAAAAGAGATGAATTTTCTTTGTAACTACGTACATGTTTATCTTTTGTATAACTTAATCTATTTTAGATTAAGTTGATACATTTTTTTTTAATGTAATTAATAATAAGTTTCCATAATGATTAATTTTTTTTTAAACATTTTTGTTTTAGGTTTTTATTAGCCGGTTTGGCAAACGGTTCAATATATATGTTCCATATTGATTTTAACAGATGGCATCATGAATTTCAGCAACGTTACTGAGTATTATTTAAAGTTTATTTTTATAAATAAACTTCAATTGTATTTTTTTTTATAGAAGTAATTAATAATAATTGAAAAATAAAGTAATTAAAAATAGTTTGTAATCAGTGGTTAACAATAATGATAATAAATATGTTATATATCATAATATGTTAATAACTTTTATTACCCTTTGTTATAGTTATTTTAGTATTATTATATGTTATCAGTAATTTGTATTATTGTGTTATATTATAATATTCTTTTCATTTAGATTAGATTTTATTCTATACTTATGGTGATGGATTCTGTGGTTTATATTTATTAAATTATAATTCTTCATTCATTTGGGAAATATCTTTGTATAATTTTGGAGCATATTTCATATTAAAGGGGTTTTTGTAATGTTTGTTTTCTTCTATAAATCTTGTTTTTCAGTGTTTAACATATAATATATTTGAAAGTAATCCTGTGCATGTGGCATTGACAGTAGAAGTGTCTTGCTTCACCTTGTGGTCGGAATATTCAATCAATTTGACTTTTTTTTTTTCCCCTTATTAACTGACCACAGAAGTAGAAGCTTCAGACAATTATAAAGTGCTGTCAAATGCCTGATTTCTGGAGTGTTATAACATAGCTATGTTATCAAATACTCGTAATTCCATTACATTCTTTGAAACAGAATAATCTTAAATTACTAATTGCATTACTAATGGTATTACATTACTATTACAAAAAACAATAGTTATTTTTATTTATTAGCTGGCTTTGAATTCTTTCATAGTTCATTTATATATATTTTTCTTTTTCACAATTTTACAGTGTAAGAACAATTTTATATTATTAAAATAATACAGTACAAAATAACAGTTAATGGATAATATGTTTCTGAAAATGTTATAGTGAAGATGCTATGAATCTTTAGTTACATTTCTTTACAAAATGCACAAGACGAATAAATTATAGTTTCATGAAATTTTAGCACGTATTTTAATGTTTAAAAAAAAATTTATATTTACTACCTTTCTTTCATTTTTTTAAATAAATTTATGGGTTTATAATTTTTTTTTTGTAATATTGACAGAGCCAGCTTTAAAAATATAATTGATGATTATGGTTTGAGAATGTGTAAATTTATAGTCTTTTTCTAAAGTTTTAACCATAAAAATATTTATAACTGTTTATGAGCTTGTTGAAACTGCTAGATTTAAAAAAATAGAATTTTTTTATAGACTTTTTACCCAGGATTAATTTTATCTACGTTGTACAGGTATATTTAAATAACTGAACTTTTATAATTTAGTCTATGTACTCTTTAATGACAGGTATGCTCCTATTATTTGTTTATGTGTATACTCCAGTTTAATATTGACTTATTATTATACGATTTATTTTAATGAGCTGTAAGTTTTACTGCACAGTACTGTACAATCTGTGTTTATTATTATTATTAATATATTTATATAATTGTTACCTTTGTTAATGAATACCTGTTAATTAATTATCTTTTTGTTATTTAATTATGCTTTTTGTAATTTTATATAATGTGAATTTTACTAGAAGAAAGCTGGTGATGTGAGTTCATTTCAGTATTTGGTTTACGTAATAATTAATCAGGTATAATAAAACATATTCATTTAGTGAAATGATTATCTTTTTCTTTGACAAAGTAGTCTTTGAAATGTTATGTTTTTTTTTTTAAATTTATTTATTGTCACATGCCATCGAGAGGATTTATTTTATGTTAATAACTTTTTATGTACTGTAGAATACTATTGCAGACAAATGTAATGAAATATATCACTTTATTTCCTATTGTTTCATTACTCAAAGTGGTTTTTTTTGTTCTTTACAAATTTAAATTTGCTTAGAGAATAAAATCACAGTCTATTTACCGCTCGTGAGTTGTGAGTTGTACCGCCAGTGAGTTGTGTTATGTGATTATTTTTATAAGAATAAAGCAGACGTTTCATTTAATTCCTAACTATGTAATGATTTTTAATCAGAGATAATAAATATAAAAACTCAATCATTTTAACTTGACAGTAATTTATATACCGTTATCAACTTATCAGAACTTGTGTATAATTTATGAAAATAAAAAAGCTAGATTGGTGTAGGTGGAACATCAGTTTTTCTTATAAGATAAAGATAAGATAGGCGTTTATACATTATATAACATAATCATGATCTTAATAAATCTAAAAAGAAATAGTAAGTAATGATTAAACAATAAAAACAATTTAAAAAGTAAATATATCTGAAGATGTAGATGATTACAAGTGTTTTTAAGGTTTTGAAAATTTATGTAATATTTTTACAACATGGCTATATGCTGATATACATTAATGGCATGGATATATTTTTTTGTTACTGTATATTGTAAAAATCCGAAAAAATAAATTCTGAATAAAATAAAATTTTGTGAATAAAAAGTTTATTGCTTATTTTCAGTTTGTCGATGGTTAACTGGAAGCAAATTTCAGTATTGTAATTGCAGAGGATAAACCAGATGTTGTTATAAATAATTAAATTCATACACTCTCGCATGATAATGAATTCAAGATTATAATAATAAGATTAAATAATTATTGAAAATGTTTTCCTATATTTAATTTATGTAGGTAACTGCGGTATATTTAATTTAACATTAAAGTTGGTTATTACTTAATTGTTATTTCAGAGTTCTTTTTAAGTTCTTCTTCTTTAGAATTTGAAATGGTTGTTAAAGATTTAAAATTTTCTTATTTTTTTACGCTTATGAACTCCATTAAAAACCTTTTTATGAACAGTTATATACAAGTTTTTAAATTTATTTTGATAAAAAAATTTTTCATTATTTTTATTATTTAAATAATATTACATATATTTACAATAGGAATGCTATATTAGCAGTGGAAAAATTTTAATATATATTTTTTTCATATGGTTATTGAAAATAAATAAATCAGAATGAGGCTGTAGTAGAGGTGATACAGACAAATTTGTAATTTTATTGTATTTAATAATATTTATAGGTTTTGTAATATTAATAAAAAAAAATTCTGTTTTTGGAAATACTCATTATTAATAAATGTAATATGAAAAAAGTCTGAGCCGTTGAGGTTGTTATCTCGTTAATCTAATAGTCTGTTTAATTTTCATTTGTTTTTAAAAAGACATTATAGTTATGTCACTTCAATAGTAATTGATAAGTTCTTTTTTGATTTTGAAATATACTTCTTTGTGATGCGTAATATTACTTTATGGAGTACTTCATTATTTATGTATAATATAGGCTTTTGTGTGAAACAGTTTGAAAACTCTTGTTAGCAAAGTACAACTGACATAATTTTATAAACCATGCAGACGATGAAAACTGAAGATAAAATGTATGCATATTGAGTAACAAACAATCCTAAATGTTACAAAAAATCATCACTAGATAACAGAAATATATTGACATATCAAAGCGTTACTCTAGTAGAATGATATAACGGATTACGGTTCGAGTTATACTCATTTCAAAGAAGTAATAGTTAAGTGCACAGCCTGGTTCTAGTCGTGCCGTATTTATAACATGTTGACATAACGTTTCACAGAACTAGAATAATAGGTATACAAAAATTTATACAAAAATCTTTAAGATTTTTAAAAATTATTTTTTAAAAGTAATTAATATATTTATTTAAAGTTTTAAAAATTATTTTTTGTATTAATTATAGTTTATAGTATTTATTCTTATAATTTTTGACTCCAGTACTCTGTTATATATAAAAAGAGTTTATTTTACCTATTTTTATATATAATAAATCTTTTTTATTTAATGTGTTAATTTTATAACTTATCTGCCAGTGAAAAATAAGACCTCATTATTAAAAAGCATTACATTAAAAAAAAACAATTTCAATTTTTTTTAAATTCAATTTTCATTGGTGTTCTCCATTAATTGACTAAAAAATTGTTATTCTTAGTTTCTGATTTATTTTCCAATAAACAACCTTGTTAAAAAGAAAATTTGTTAAATAATTTATCACTATAATAACTTCAGAAAAAAGTTTATTACGGATTGTACTGCATAGTTTTGTTTGTTATGCACAAATTTTGTTGAATTAAATAAATAATGTTTATTCATGATATTTTAAGAACAGGAGATTTGATTAAGATTTGAAGTTTTCCATTTTCCTTGTTTATTATGTATATAATAAAGTAAAAACATTGAATAATTTTAAAACCGGGGAAAAAATTGATATGTTGAATGAAAGAAATTATTACAATCATTTTTGTGTTATACAGTACAAAAATTTGTATACTGATATCGCACATCTAGGCTACTACATCATTTGAAGTAAATTTTTTTTTGTTTAATTAATCCACGGCAGCAAACAGGTTGTCATCATTTATTTTCTTTTTTAGTTTTCCTCTATTTTCATACTTTTTAATTTATAATAAAATAATAAAATTTGAGTTTTAAATTTAAATGGTATTGATGCAGATTGGATTATACTATTTGAAGGTTTAGGCTTCAAATGTTAAGCGGACTCTGTATAATCCTTCAACATTTGTAACATTTACTATTTCTACTGAAGTACCAATTCCACTGCCTTCTCGACCATGTAAATGTTGACAAGAGTGCAAAACATGCCCGTTCTGTCGCATTTGTCTGCGGAAGAAAGAGTATAACAAAAGATGTTTAATGTAATGGAAGTTGTTAAAAAAAAAAGTAGTGTAGCACTGACTTTAACTGGATTATACTACTTTTCTCATTATATGTAGAAATTGGTGGTTTGTAAGGTTGTTAAAACCATAGCGTTTTTTTTTTCTTTTATTAATATTTTTACTCGTATTTAAATTTTTAGAACATTGGTCGCTACAGGAATTAAGAAACCAATAAATATCACCGACATGAACTAAAATTGTTTTCTGTGTTATCTAAAGAATTATTCTATTGGGTGTAAAATCCTTTGTTTTCCAAAATGTTATTCCCAGAAATATTACAAATTTTGTGGAACTAACAGATTGTAAAATTTACAGTCTATAAATCTTATCTAGGTGTTTCAAGTTTTATTTCATTTTACACTTACAAAAAGAGTAATCGAAAATGTAACTGAACATTTAGTTTATTTATGTAGGGGTAGATCACAATGTTGTTATTTCAGCGGTTTCAAAAAATTTATTTTAAACAACTTATGAGATTAAATGGTACGTGTTTCTTAATTTCAACCAAAAAATAGATTCTGCGTTTAGAGGAGGCAGGTTTGGGGTTATTACCCCAAAAAGTATGATGGAGGGGCTTATTAGCCCCTCCATCATACTGTAAGTTAAAACAAAGTTAAAAAAATATGTAAAATTTTACATTTATTGAAATTATGAGCTCTTTTTTGTTTATTTTTTTATTGGTATAACCAGTTTTCAGTATGGACATATTAATATACTTCTATTTGTTATGTAAGAAAGTTGATGATTATTATTTTTAGATTTAGTAATATTTTATAAAACAGTTTTTACTGTTGCCATATGTATTAATCAAATATTTTAGTTTTATTACTTTGTATTTAAGTTATTCATACATTAAAGTTTTTATATAAATGCTCTTATTATTATATATTAATTGTGCATTATGAAATTATTTTCTTTAGTTTTTGTAGTAATTGATTTATTTGCTGTACTTAAAATGGATGTTGTACTTAATTTTTTAATGAGATCAGTATTTTCTTTATCAGTATTTATTGCTTAATTTTATACAATCAGTATTATCTTAATCGCAATAAAAACTTTAGCAGGGATTAGTAGGTCTGGCTATCCGATACACGTTAAAGCCATCAGGCTTGTGCAGCTAGCTAAACATAGTTTCCTGGATTTAATTCTCTATTACTTAATGTAGAAAGATAATCTACTTCTTTCTCTCTTCTATTAGATTCTCGATATAACTGCTTTTTGATAATTATATTTTTAATCTTAAAATCCTACAATACTTAGTTTCAGCATCGCATCTCATCTTATGTTATTTTATGGATTATGACTTCTTCATTAATAAACATCTTAATTACTTATTAATCATTGTATTGTATTAATTGTTTTATAATTTGTAAAATTTACAGAAGCACACATCCACTTCTGACTAGAAAGTGTTGTGGAACAGAACAACTATTTTCATATAATTTTTTTTTAATATTAAAAATAAAATTAGGGACTGGTTGCATAACCTGAAAACATTTTTTCTGTGAATTTGATGTGTATCCTATTTACTAAGGCCAATTTTATGAGAAAATTTAAAAAAGCTTCATCTGCCAACTACCGTTAATAAATGCTGATAATAATTTTGTTATTCTGTACAATTTATCATATAACTTTTTTCTTTTAAATAAACATTCCATTTACTATATTTGGATTATTTTTTTCTAGTGCAATAATTTGTGTACTTATCTTTTTGTAATTCTCTTTTAATTTTTAGGTATACTTTTGTTTGCTTAAATATGAGGAAGAATAGTTTTATGTTAATTTTATCGATCTAATTATGGATGCATTTTAATTTTTAGTATCAACATAACAGTTTCGATGGCAATTTATGTTATTATTATATAGTTATAAAAATGAATGAAATTTTTTTAAAAATAATCATTAAAACAAAATTGTATCATTTCTTTAAAATGTTATTTAATTTTGTTTATCATTCATGAGCAATTTTTTTAGTGTTTATGTAATTATGTACTTTTTGTTTTTTGAAATATACTTCTTTATCAATTATTTGTTGTTTTTTTATTTATTCTATTTTTTTATTTTAAATATTGTGTAAATTTTATAAGAATAATTTTGTAGGTTAGCATTGTAATTATAACTATAAGTTATAATATTACTCATAAGTTGTAAGTAATATTTATTATTTTATTAAAAATGTGTTTTTTGATATTTAAAATAAATAAGGTAGTCTCAAATTTATTACAAAGAAAAAGAATTGAATCTGTAAACAATGCTTTTGACAATTAACAATGTTAACACTGTAAATTCTTAAAATTGCATATTTAATTTTACTCTTGAAGCAATAGTTTTTCTTAATGAAAACATTTTGTATTTTTTATGATAGAAATTGTTGTTATTTTACAGTATTTCATTATGTTTAGGCTAGTAAAGCAAATAATAAATATTGAATTATGCAATTACAATTCAATTGTTAAAAATGACTTAAAATTAGTTGTCGATCATTGTTTTATATACATTTTTAGAGATCTACCTATCTCCATAAACTGATTGATATAAAATGCTTTATTTACTTCCTTTTTTTTTAATAGAAAACTTATTATTTTCTGTTCAGTTAGTGCAAGAAACTATTCGTGATAAATTTTTTAAACAACACAACATTCAAAATATAAAGATATTTTTCCAGTTGCGAAAATCTAATAAAAAGTCTTGTTGGTTAAATGTTTAATGGAATTTTAAAACACAATAGGGAAAGTTGTATGTTTATTTATTGCAGCACTTGCTGCAAGTGGCAAGTTAATAACATATGGAAAATTCTAGGTTTAATTCTGTAAAATATGATTTATAAAATGATAACGTCATTCTATGTAAGTTATTAGAACCCTGAGCTCTTTTAATATACCATTTATTCATTAATATTACATTAGGTTAGTATAATTAATCATATCGGTGATCAGCAGTCATCTATTTATAAAAACTACTTGCAAACTCCTGATAAAAGTGGGAAAATTATATTTTGTAAATATTAGGTTATAAAAATAAATGGCCTGGCTTTGTTATGACCTTTAGTTTGACTTTTTGTATGATCTTATCATACTTTTGTATGATATAGGAAACAGCATATTCAGGTGAATCTTGGCAAAATGATTGCTCTGTCTAGCCTCATTAAGGAAGTGCCTGACTTGTAAGCTATCGGATTGTACTGTACTGACATAACCAGTCATTCTTAAGAACAAAAGAATGAGTGTTTTTTTCTAGATATTATACCACAGCTCCTACCACATATATTTTCTCATCCAGTGAAATACACGAGGAAGGACGGAACTTAGCAGCACATGTCATATTATATGTAAAAATTGAAGTTTCAAATATTTGGTGGTATCTATAACTAATTATATTTATTTTATCAAATATAATCATAATAAATTGGTAATATTAATATAAAAGTAAAAATAAAAAATTTAAATCCATCTTACCACCAGCCGAAATCCAGAATATAGCCTCTCAAAGCATCAGGAGATATTAAAATTTTTTTTTAAATTACCTGTATGTTGTCATTACCCAAAATAATATAAATGTAATATTAAGTAATTATATATATATACACAATGTAAAAGAGCTTGAATTTTTATAATTTTCATCTATCTTTATATCTAATTTTTACAATAATTTTTTTAATGTAATGCACAAAGTTAAAAATAACTTGTTTAATTATATATGCAAATTTGGAGCCTCTCCTCAAAGCTCTGGCTGGGCTGGACTTTCCCCAACATTTTATTTGACATAGCTTCAATTTCTTAACGAATGGAAATTTTCTGGTCTTCAACAGTGTGTACACTGTTGATTTCAGGTAATCCCACTAAAAGTAGTCACAAATCGATAGATCAGGAGAGCATGGGGACCAAGAAACATTGCCGAATCGTGAAATGACCTGTCCAGGAAATATTTGCCAAACCGCTTCAATCAGTGTTCTTGCCGTGTGAGCTGTGGCACCATCTTGTTGGAACCACATTTCTCTCATGTTCACTCGATGCCTTTCCAGTTCTGGATGCAGGAAGTTGTTTAATATGTAGATGTAGAGTGCTGATGTCACCGTAACTGTGGTTCCTCCCTCTTTAAAAAAGTAAGGACCAACAATCCCTATTTTGGAGACACCACACTACACTGTTACTTTTGAGCTGTGGCGAGCTTTTTGGTGTAGTTCATGGGGTTATCCGATGACCAGTATTGACAGTTCTGTACATTAACATAGCCATCCAGATAGAAATGGGCTTCATCACTCATCGATATTAGGATGTTTGCATCTTCTCTAAGAATGGCGTTCATTATCCAAAAAATTCTTTGCGTTGCATGAAATCCCTTTCAGTTAGCTGCTCTTTGAGACCAAGTTTCACCAAGTGAAATTTGAGACCACTGTGTAAGATGCGATGAAGCGAACGACGCGACATACCCAGCACTACAGCCTGTCACCTAGCAGATTGTTTTGGACTAGCAAGAACAGCCCTTCTCACTCTGTTTATGTTTTCTGGAGTTTGGAGTGAACGGGGAAGGCCAGGTGGTTTTTTCTTCACAGATCCGGTAACACGATCTGGAACTGCACCTTGATGTTCGACATTAGAATTTAGACAGTAAAGACATTGAACCGTGACCACAGAATCATTGTTTCTAAAAAAAACTGCTTAAACTGCAAACACATGATGTAATACGCTCCATAGCAACTGAAACTGTATTGTCTGCTGTCTGTTTCCATAGGTAACATAGATTACGTTTGAGATTAATTTTATGTTTGAATTTAATTTGCCCTTCTGTATAAGGGATGATTATTTTCAGTCAACTGCTGATTGTATTGTTCAAAAATACAATCTTTAAAAGATTTATTAATTCCGACCTCCAGGAAGTATGACTAAATCACATTTTACATTTGTCAGTTTTATTTTAATGTTGTCATACAAATGACCATGAAAAGCATTTGATACTAACATATTTGCTTCATTTCAGAAGTCCACCTGATCTACGTTCTTGTACACATTCTAACTGATCTTGCATCTGATCACTCATCATCCAGGTGTTCTATTGAGCTTGAACAGTTACTCCATCATAGAACCTTCTTTTGGCACTGTTTTCCTGTTCAGAATTACATGCAGTGATAATTTATTTCCACTGGCAGTAGCGCTCAATTTAATAGTTACTATTACTTTCTCATATCCAGTTAATTTTGTCGTTACTTGTTTTTTTCCCTTCTAACTTACAGTGTTATTTGCTGCTATATCAAAGAAAACAGCAAATTCATCAGCATTACTGATTTGACTGAAACAGTATTGTTTATTTAATTGTAGATCGATTATGTGATGTTGATATTACACACCTTTATGGTCGTAATCTGATGGTAACTTCTGGCAAATGGAAGTTCTGCAATGCAATGACAGACATCGCCTTTTCATGAATTTCTCACACCATCCACAGCTAGCTTTAAATTGAAGCTATTATTCTTAGCAATTTTCCTTGCTTTTAACATAAGTTCATCTCCTGTCACTGAAAGACCTTTTGTGTGGAGTTCCTTAAAAACAGCAGCATCGATTTCCAGATATTTTTTGTGTTTTGAAGAAGATGAAGATTTATTCATTCATTGTCATATAAATAATTTCTGTTTCATATTGTGCCACGAAAGCACGGTCACTTCATTTACCGAGAACTGTTTACTGGCAGCATAATTTCCAATCTGTTAAACACATAAAATAACCCTGCGTTTAAAGTATGTGAAATGCATTTCCATGATGATGAAACGGTTAAAAAAACACACCAAACAGGAAGAACAAAATGTTTATGAAAAAATGGACCGATTTACAACTACAGTAGTATACCGTATGCCTGTTCAACATCAAATGGAAGTTAGACAGGAAATGTGGTCATCATGCATAGAGGATGTGTACAAATTCCAGAACGATGACACATCACTAAATTATGATGTCAACAGCAATAAAACTATTGAGATGTAAAGCTATTGAGATGAGTTCTAGAAATTTGTTTATGATCTATACACAAAGACAAATGTCCTTTCATGTTTCTTGTCTGGTCACCATTCGATATTGAACAAGCGTACGGATTCAAAAACTTCAGCTTTACACCTATTAATTATGCATTTATGTCAATGGTATTAGACCTCTGAAATATAAAATTGCATTTCGAATATAAGACGCACCTGAAATTTAACCCTTTAATCTGTAAAAAGAGGTGTATCTTAAATTCAAAGCAATATGATATTTGGTTGGAGTATGAGTTCTTCACAATTTAATAAAAAAATAAAACAAATTAAATAAACAAATTTTAATTTTCAAATGAACATTACGTCCCAAACCAAATATGTCCTGTTTTGATCGACCACCTTTTGCCATTTTTGAGATAAAGTAATAATCATGTAACTTCTTACATAATCTGTACAACTTCTGTATTTTATGGATAAAAGCCTGTGTAAAATGATCTCCACAGACCTCTTTTGAAACCAGCATTGAGAGAATGCCATTAAGAAAGTTTTGTATAGATCAAAATAAATGATAGTCTGACAGTGCAAGTTCATATGGTGGATGCATCAAAACTTCACGGCCAAGCTCTTTGCATTTTTGACGTGTCAGCAAAGATGTGTGTGGAGTCTGGGATTGTAATGATGGAAAATGACTTTTTCAGTTGTTGTCGGTAGAAGTTTGAACCAACAGTAGCAGCTCTAGTTTGAAGTGAACAAGTGCTTTCCAATGCAACTACACAAGAGTAATGTTTTTTTGCCATCAATCTTGGCTTTCCATATTTTGCAGAGGTTCATCTCATTTTGGTTATATTTCTTTTCATTATTGTAGTATGCGATCCATTTTTCATCATTTATGACAATGCTGTTTCAAATATGGTTTGATTTTATAGTGTTTTAGCAATGATTCACAGATTGAAATTCGATCCATTAAATTTTTCTTTGTTAAAATCACGTAGCTCTTGCATAAAGATTTTTTTGTATAAAGTTCTTCAAAAGATTTAAAACTGTTTTGGAGTCAGTGTTAGTTTATTACTGATATCACATGCATAAACATGACATTTATAGCCTAAATTGCATTCTTTCCTTTTTTTTAATAAAATTTCAAAATGTATCAAATTCTTCTTTAGGAAGAAGTAATTTAGTTGCTTATAATACCCAAGAAATGTTAATTATAATCTTTGGATCATGAAAAATCTTTTATTATAATCTGATATACTTTCAGATGATTTTGCTTTGGTATTTAAAAGAACATGTGTCAGTATGACTTCCTTCCACATAAAATCTCCCAAATGTTTTAAAACTTTATGAATTAGAATTTGTTAAACATAAAAATTTCATGAATTATTTTTAAGTGTTTAAAATAAATTTAAAACTATTTTATGTAACGAGTAAAATTTTATTAAAATGTTTGTATCATATACTTTTTGAAATTCAGTTTTGAATTTTTCTAAATATTTTGATTATCATTTGAAAGTTATCGTATAATTTTTTTCCAATCTTGCACGTTTATGTCGATATCTTAAAGTCAGTTTTCACAGTATTTTATCCCCAGGTTGTATCATTTAAGGATATATTCCAGCTATATTAAAAAATACTTTATGATTAAAAAAAAGATTAGATTTTCTTATTGGAATAATTAATGTTACTACATTAATTAAATTTACTAATTTACTTATTTTAAGGATAATAAATATTTTTTTATTTTAATTTACTTATTAAAATTATATATTCATTAAATTATTTTATAAACAGTAGGGGTGATACGGTCTAGTTGCAGAAAATTCCAGGGATGGAACCACACCTTCTTACTTTTTAAAAATTTATATTATTATTTTTTTATACAGTTATTTAAATGAAATATTAAATGTTTCATTTATTTGTTACTATTAAGGATAAACCTCATTATTTTACAACCTAGTAATAAAATAATTAATCAATTTCATTGACCTTTCTGATTAACTTGTTTTTTCTCTAAACGTTTGTTTACATTTAATTGTTTTAATTTGTAATCGTGGTTGTTTTAATTATTATCATGATTAATTTAACATTCGAATGCTGTAAGTGTGATTGCAGAAATACATAAAATTGAAAATCTACTTGCATTAATCACAAAAACATTTTAAAGTGAATGAATCTTTATAATTCAATATAGTACATATTGTTATAAATAAATAAATTATAAAATCCTCTCTCCGGATTTTATATGTCAACTTATCTTACAATAATCTGATCAGGTTAGTGATTAATCATTTTTTACATTTTCATTAAAATTATTTATAGGTATGTTTATAATTTGTATCAAGCTATTTAATGAGATTTTCTTAGAATTCATAAAAATATTAAACCACAGTAGACTTAATACATCATGTTCATTTTAATTTACAAAAAAATTGAATTTAGACTATTTATTATAAATTTCCATTGCTTTAGAACTCAAAATGAAATTACGGTTTAAAAAAAATTGAAATTGTAATTTTTGTAATTCATGGTCCTTTCTACTATGAGAAAATGTAGATACATGAAGTTTAGATATTGGCTTTTAAAGTTTATATAATTACTTTAAAAGCCCTAATAAATGTTAAATTTATATAATTACTTAACATTTATTAAACAAAAAGTGTACTTTTGGGGCCTGTTTAATTTAAAAGAAAAAACAAATGTAAAACCTTTGTTGCATTTATGAGACTAGTTAAGATTTTTTTTTTAATAATAATAATAATAATAATAATAATATTATATTATTAAATATAATAATATTATATTAATAAAAATAATTATGTAGAATGCTTAAAACACTTACAGAAAATACTGAAAACTGACATTCACAACTCACATACCAGCTATTCTATGGTACTGCAAACCATATTATTAAATCCAGGTAAATATGTATAGTTACTTATCAGTGTTATTTGATCACTGGAGTATAATTTTACATCACTGTTTCAGGAATAATGAATGTAAAATTGACTATAAAACAATACTTACTGTAAAACTATGAATAAATTTTCATCCTTTTATAAGTCAGACTAATCTCAAAATATAATGTATTTAAGAAAAAAAGAAATGAAATCCCAGATTTATTAATATCTGTTTAAAAGACAAAGGGATCTCCAGAGAGATACACTTGAAAAATAAGTATTTGTCCAGTAAATAGCATGAAAATATAATTCAGATTAATGGAACATTTTTTTTACAAGATTTTTTGCTCCTTCTAAAATGAAAGAAATAGCACTTTTGCTGATCGTAGCTTTCTTAAAACGGTTAGGAAACTAAGTGTATAACTGAGTAATATTTTATCTTTTTAATATATATATATACATACATACATATACAGGCTACTGCAGCCATTTACCGCATCCTGATCTCCATTTAACCTTTATCAAAAACATCCTCATTATTTGATCGCACACTCTGGATCGCTTCATCCACTCTCTCTTTCCACCTACTTCTTGGTCTTCCCTTTTTCCTTCTCCAATGTGGGATCCCCCCAAATTTTTTATGGCAGTCGACCATCCTGTGCATGTGCCCACACCATTCAAGTCTTTTTAACAGTACATTCTTACTATGAGTCTTATTTCCATTTCTTCCCTAATCCATCAGTTACTTCAGAATCCACTCTTTATAGATGAAGTAAATACATGTGTTTTGTTTTTCTAGATATGCTGGAGTTTCAGAGAACAGAATGTGATTGCTGAATATTAGATTTTTTTTCTTGACTTTATTTAACATAACAGTTTCATCTTTTCCGTTTGATGTTAGTGTATACTCCCAGATCTATAAATATCATTTACATATTGAATTATTTCCTTTTTTGCTTTCAGGTTATTCCCTTGTTCTTAGACCACCAAATATTTTGTCTTATCCACATTTATTTTTAAATTCCATTTTTTGTCTATGTGTAATGTATATATATATATTTTTTTTCTTCAATATTTTGTGGTTGTAAATATAATTGTTCAGAAAAAATCAAGATTATTTTAACATAATTTTGTCATTTTAATGTAGAATTTAAAACCTGTAACATTTTACAAAAATTAAATACATGTGATGGGAACAATTACAGAATTGGTTGATTACATAGGCAGGCATCAGTTGTACATCATGTCTATATTTAAAAAGAGGCCAGCCAATAAATAATTAGCTTTGAAAACAGATCCATTAATCTGATAATAAATTGTTCAATATTTAATCATTTTGAAGTATTTTCAAGTTATAAGTTACAATTATAATTAATAATAGTTGAATTAAACTACGTTATTCAAATAAATATTCTATAGAATCAATATAACTTTAGCGATTAATAATCATTAATTTTGGTATAAACATGGCAGCATAACATATTTTGAATATGACTGAAATATTGACCGACTTGATAACCAAAGATATTGCAGTCAAATATATTCATATCATAAAAATATTGCTAGTAAATCAGCTGCCATTGCAGTTAATTTATGAGCGGATATATAGCTTCTTAAAACCAGAAAATGGATATAGTTCCTGCTTACTTTTTGTTAATTACTCCTTACAATCTAGGCGGCTCATATAATTGACAAAATTGTTATACTCTCATGATACAAAAATGTATACAATCTTTATACTTATAAACATTTTATAAAAAGCAAATAATTGAATGATGTATTTTTGAAAAGAATATCAGCATTTTGTTTTGGAATGAAATATATGTATATACCTACTAAATTATACTTATGTATTTTATCATTATGATAACTTATCAGAATAAGAATGTTGTGATACTTGTCTTGTTGGTAAATCGATGGATAAAAAAAAAATATATATATATATATATATAGTAATCGTTGATTCAGGTGTATGTGTAAAAGATATGATGCAAATATTTAATTCCGATTGCTTGCCTCGTTACTATAGCTTCTTAGTTACACCTACATAATGTTACGTAAAAAGAGATGATTGCTTATGATTGTAATATTTATTATTTTATATAAATAATGTAAATAAAAATTATTTTCTAATTATTCTTAAATTTTATATGCTTACATAATAATGTTAAGCTTAAGTACTACTAAGCTTAAGTATGTCTCTATGTGCAAATGGTGTGTTTAAGCTTAAAATGTTTTTAAGTGGGGATCAAATGTGTTATATGCTATTTGTAAAAAATTACCGTCCCTTACCTTGTATTTAAATATCTGTTCTTTTTTCTTGTAGTTTGTTTACTTGTATGTAAAATATTAATACAATGTACAACCCTATTTATAATTAATAGTAGTTGAGAGGGATTCATTTTTGGTATTGATTTTTTAATATGTAGGCGTAATTAAAAATATTTTATTTAAAAATATCTGTAAAAAATATATCCGGTCATAAAAAAAAACATTTGTTTTTTAATTTTTATTGAATGAAATTTACAGAAAAATAAGGCTAAAATTATCAATTTAAAAACTCTATCATAACAATTTTTTTCTATCAGTAGATCAATATTATGTTTCTCTACTCGTAAAATTATTTTTATATAATAAATAATTTTATGTAAAATTATTTTTATTTTGAAAAGCTTTGCTACATTTAGTAAAATTTGATGGTTGACATAAAAAAGGTATTCTCTGTGGATAATTTTGCTGTTGCAATGTTAAATGTGATAATTAAGAACTTTTTTTATTAAAGACTGCAACGATAAGTTAAGAAGCAAATTCATAAAACATGGGTGAATGCCTGCCCGATCTTGTACTTCTTTTATAAAGATTCTCTTTTCTCCATTTTATCTTAAACTCTTCATTTCATACTTGCTTATTGACCCACCTAATTTTATGAATTTTCTGTATATACTGCATTTCTAAGTGTTCTCTATTCATTAACTTTTTGGCTTCTCTAAGCCTGATGTTTCATTGCCAAAAAACTATGGCTATAGTTTTATTTTAATCGTAGTGTTTAAATTTACATATTACAGTAGCAGATTTCTTTCCTGCATAAATCCTTTTCTAGCTTGTGCTAATTTATATTTTTTTAAGTATTTTGACTTTGTTCATCCCTCTGCAATGAATCTGTGCTGCTCATTAATTCTCTAACTCATTCATAATTAGAAAAATCTCCAGCCATAATAACAGTATCATAAATGAATATTAAAAGTTTTCTTTTTACCCTTGGATTGTTACCCTACTCTTACATTATTCATTTATAAATAATACCACATTTTAAGGTACCATAGATAGTAGACTACCTACAGTCATCATATAAATAAGAATATTTCGAAGTTAGTTATCTGAAGAAGGTATTAAAACTTTGGTAATGAGAAACTGTTTTTAAACGACAGCTAAAATCAGTCGCAAATACTTTTACTTTGTATTTCTTTAATTACTGTGATGATACTACTTAAGATGACATGAAAATCAGGTCAAAATCACCACAAAATTTGTTGTGGTTAATATTTTGAAATACCTCTTTTTGGGTTATTAATTAATTAATTTTTTACTTGTATTTACTTTGGTCCTTTACTTTTTTATAGATAGAAGATAATTAATTAAAAATTTAAATTAATTAATTATTTAAAGAAATTTAAATAATTAAATAACTTATCCTAAAAAAATAGTGCCAGTCAAAATTGTAAATTATTCCTGTCAGTGAACCATTGTTATACATCATCCTCTCTTCCCTGATTTCAGTCATATGAGTATAGGTCTGACCTTCTAAATTTATACAGAGTATGGTAGGGCCCGTAAAGTTACCATATCTTTGGTACAAACCGGTAGAAGGATTACTTATTGACTGATCCAGAAATTCTCTTTCTTCTAAAGCAGCTGTATGATAAGGCCAATGGCTGAAGAGTCTATCGAATAAAATATAGACCTTTTAATTCTTTCTAAAGTACAAATAAACTTGCTGATCTGATGCTATTCAGGTTGTAGTTTCTTTTTTGGTTAAGAAAAAAGTACCAGAATGGAGCAGTTCTATGAATTTTTTTGTAAACGATTCAATTTGAACAATGTAAAATGCTATGCTTCGTAGCGGTCTAAATGAAATAAACAGCGTATATTTTAATTTTATTATTTCTTATTCTATATATAACATTTATCATGTTAGAAATTAATCTATTGTGATCGACAGTGGAAAAAGATTATACTGTAATCTATATTGTAATTACAGGATTATTTTAATTTATTCAAAAGCTGTCTTTTTTATATTTTACTAAATCTTGAACTACTATAGAATCTGAATTTTATAATTCAATAAAATAAGAAGAATTTCATGACTTAAGTAATGATATGGATTTTATGCCAAGATATGAATTTCATTTTGGCCATTGAATATTAGGCGTCGATGCTTATCATGAAGGCTGCTCTCCTGCATCGATTAAATTATCAATAACATTTTTTAAAGGATTAAGAACGAGATATGTTCAAAATATTCTTGTAAAACATGGGTTTTCAAAACTTTAAACCTTTAATAATTAATTATTAATGATTAGTAGTCCTTGGAAAAAAATCTTGATTGTGTAACCAGCATACATATTTAAAAAAGTTTTTTCATCATAATTTTTGGATAACCTGATCTATGTTAAAGTCAAATTTGAATAAATGGGGGGGAGGTCATTCAAAGGTTTTAAAGATGTTAAATAAAATTTATTTATTAGTAAATATTTAATAAAATAAGAAAGAAAACCGATTTATAATGTTTTTCTCAATAAAATAAATAAGTAAATAAAAAAAAAATCCAGACTTTGTGCTTTAATGTAGTTGAGGCTCATATATAGGCTATACTGTATTAATATTATTAATATTTAATGTTACGTATTTTATAAAATACATTATACAATACTTACATATATATAATACACAGTTTTATAGTACGCCGTGTAATAATAATTATAATGATGCGTCATAAAATATAGTTTCAAAATATTGATTAGTTATTATAAATAATGTGTATTTATTACTAATAAATATTTATATATACACAACTATGCACAGAAAATTTATCCAACATAAACTTTTTGTAACATTGTAATATCTTAATGTATTATTCTGTAATACATAAATATATATTATGCTAACTATTCTGTAAAATAAATAATAATAATAATAATAAAAGTTTTGTGCCAAAAATTTTATTTTCTGCAATATAAATTAAAATTTTCTAATAATTGTGTAAGATTGCTTAGCATATAATTATAATATTGGTAATACCTACTGTTATAATAATTAATTGTTATTTATTAATGTTAATATAACTATAAAATTGTTGTTTTAATTGATTAAATTACTATTATTAAAGATGTAGTATTATTTGAGTACGAGAATTAATTTGTAATTATTATTTGTAAATTATAATATGCAAAAATAAAAAAAAAAAATATTAATTGAAAAAAGAAAAAATATTAAAAAGCATTAAATAAAATAATTAATATTATATATATATATATATATATATATATATATATTATAGTACTGCATCATTCCCTCCAAGCTATCGTGTATTTGTAATTATTATAAATAATATACATTTAAAACTAAAAAAAAAAAAAAATTGCTGGTTGTTTTCCATATTTATTATTTTTAATTAGTATTAATCCTAAATAATTATGTATTTATATGCAGATTAAAAGTATAACTCAAAGTTTAGAATTTTTTTTAAATAAAAAAAAAATCAGCTGCAATGCTAATAGAATAGCGGAGAAGATAATTTTACTGTGACATGATATAGCAAGAAGCCGGTCCAGTATTTGATTCCTTCTCTGCTTATAAATGAACTTTCTAAACTTTGAGTGACTTTTTTATTAAATTATTATTCTAAATAGATAAATTGTATGTACGTTTATCTAACTAAACTGTTGTTAATAAACACATAAAATTAATTAGTGAATAATAAGGTGGTAAAATATTATGCTTTTTTTAAGTGTATATTTTTTATGCCTGCTGTAATTAATAATGTGGGCTTAAAATTGTTATATCATTTTAGAAAATCTTTTAATCGTAATGTAATGTAATATAATTATTAATGTAAGATATAATAAAATATTATAATTAAAGTATATATTATTTATCAAAAAGGTTTGTGGTATTATTATAAAATATTTTGATGAAAAGGGGAATTAATAAAAATTACATTTTTATTTCATCGATTGTTATTATTTGTTGTTTTATAAATTGAACTATAGGTACCAATATAGAGTTATGTGTTTAGCTAAATCTTATGGAATAGAATAACAGTAAGTCACTTTCCACTAGAGATACTTCATGAGTCTGTACAAAAACATAGTATAAAAAATGAAAATTTATGATCACGATCATAAAGTTACCAAAATTATCATGGCAGATTGTCACGATTAGTTTTATTAAAAGTTCGCCTACAAACATTAAAGTTAAATAAAATCAGGGATAATTAGTAATGAATGATGGGTGAGCGTTCATTTACTTTACAGATTCTCTGATAGTTTGAAAGTGGGAGCAGTATCACCACTGACTCATGTTTTGGAATAAAAAACATTGTATAACTGATTTTAAGATATAGAATAATATAACTTATTTCATAGAATGAACTGGAGATCTATCTGAATCTAATATCGGTTTTAGGTAGAGCAAATTTTGATTTTTAATTTTATTTTTCCAGAAGCCACAGATTTATCTCTGCTTTCCCCTTAGAATGAACTGTTGCTATTTAATAATTTAAAAGTATCAACTAAACAGGAATTTACTATAAGAAATCTTACCTCATGCTAAAATTTTTTAAACTCTAGAAAGATAAATTATAGATTTGAATGAAGGAATGAAAAAACATGATTGTTTTTATCGATCGATTTATGAATGAAATCATTTATTTATAAATGGCCATATCATATTGGTATTGATCAAATATGAAAAAAAAATAATTTGTATAAATTTTATTTATAACATAATTGAAATCTATTCCTGTGGCAAAAACTATGTCATCCAACCTGATCAGTGGCTGACCTGTGAGTCTGTTACCCGTAAATCTTCCTTGAGTTTCTTCAGATAAACACCATGGGAATTGGACTAGTCATCACCCTTGTTTCAAGCTGATACTGTCTAGTAGTCAACCACTTTTTTACTTTAACCCAGTGGAGTAACTACCCTAGATGTCTATGGAATCGTACTAAGGACCTATTTCCAGTTGTTTAGTCATTCAAAAAACCAAATTATTAGACACCCGCTTGGTAAAAACAAACTTTCAATTCCTCATAAAATTTGAATCCCTAATCTGAAAAAAATTTGTATTATTAATCTAAATTCTCAGTCCTAATTCATTGTGATTGCCGATTTTGCCAGCTTCGTGATGAGATATAAAAAAAAAAAAACACTTTTTTTTGGGGCTGCATCCTGCTCTTAAGACAAAATGTTGAAGTTCCAAGAAAATGGATAAACAGAAATAGAGATTCAGGATTGAAAAAAAGTTCATTGCAAAAACAGTTACAAAAAAAATAGATTATCAACTATTCTTCAAAGTAAGATTTTCTTAAATTGCATACCACATAAGAAATGACAACCAACAACTTACTAATATTTACTTTGGCAGACTTCAAGGAATAGCTGATAATGCCAATTTTATTTTATAATTTTTTCTTTCTTTTTAGTATGAATAGGAGATAGTTGAAACACAATTTCTTGCAAGAAAAAAAGGCAGCTACTTTAAAAAAGTAAGCTTACTTTAAAAGAAGAGTAAGATATTTAAAAAAATAAATACATATCGTTTAAATTTTGAGAGTTTCCCCTTTTCTTAAAGTAATTTCAAAATTAATAAATCTTTTTGTGTATAATTATTATTATTATAGTTCTAATAAGTAACTATGTAAGGAAAAAGTTGGAAGAAATTCTTGATGTGGATGAAATTAATTCATTAATGGATAAAAATTTACATAAACCAGTTCATAATGAATTAATTACGATTAAAATAAAAGTTTAACAATCTTTTTTCAATCATCAGAAAATTTGTTTACCATCATTATAAATTAAAAGAAATAAATATGCGAGTGAGATTTCTTTTAAAATAGTGTTATTGTAACTATGCTATTTATTTATAGTTTCATAATAATAAAAATGTAAAATTGATGTAATTATGATATGTATTTAAATTATACATATGTAATGTTATTAATTTATATTAATTATAATAAAATAAATTACATAAAGTGTGCAGCTTAAAGTTTATAAGTTATATTATTGTAATCTAAAAATAAATAATATAGGTTAGAATTATTTTTCTTGTATTATTTTACCTAATTTTACTTTAATACTATCTTTACTACACTAATACCACAGATGAAAGGAAACAAAAATTGTATCTTAATAACAACTATTTATTGACACTGTAACCAGTTAAAATTAGAAAACATTCCTTTATGATATAAGTACTGTGATAATGGAACTAAAGAGTGTAATATTAGGATAAGCTATCAACTTAACCTAAGTTGTAAAAACTGGTCCTCTAGATAATTGGAATTAAACAATCTTGGTTAGAATGAATGCCATTCATTTATTTATTGTACGGTACACAGATGTGTTGTGTCCAAGATATTAAAAATTCAAAAAGTATAATAAAGTAATTATATTATTAATTTTTGCATAAAGTAATTAATGACATCAACCATGTCTAGTACTTATGCAAATAAGTCTACACCACACTGTCTTGGCAGACTAAATAAGACTAAGTCCGCCACATGTGCATGCACCACTTCTACTATTGGCAGCTGTAGTTTTCATCCCATGAGATCTGCCACTTTTTGTTTGATATTAAAATTCTCCTCTTTAAGTCTTTGGGCCAATTCCCATACAGTTTTCTGCGATTTCAAACCCAGTTAATTCACTGATAGTCATGTTGATCGATGCCCCTGCATCAGTATCTTTTTCCAGAGTAATATCAGGGCATTCTATCGCCTGAGATGAGGTGGAGGTATATTACATGGTACTGGGAGCCATCTAATTGCGGTAGAAGAGACTGCACCTGTAGCTGTTTCATGGATTATTTAATTCAATATTCACCTTACCATTATGGTGATTATACATCGTACAAAAATACTAATCTTCATTTTTCACTTTATCCACCCATCTGATTTTTAATATATCTCAACAGCAATGGTTGCTACCTCCAGGTTTATGAGGAAACGCAACTGTATCTTTTACACTCTTTATTCACAGATTAATATTATTATTAATTTCTTTTCAGAACATTTTTACTTGATCAATTTTTTAAAACATCTTTTTATAATTTGTACTTAATATTTTTTACAATTTTTTGTAAAATGTTTTCATTATAGGCTTAAATATTGTAATAAAAACAGAGGCTCGAGGTACAATGAATTGGCTACGCATGGCGATCTCGCCAACTGAAATCTGTGCAATCTGAAACCCTGTGGCATTTAATTGCCAAATTTTAAACATATAACGTTAATTAATTGTAAATCATTATGACTGCCCATTTGTACCACGCACAATTGTTACTTTTTAAAGAGTGCTTATGATCCTTCTGAAGATGTCTGCAGTTAACAAAATTGGGTCTAACGACTTCTTAGGATACTTTTCTCGATTATGTCTCTAATCCCCAATGTGGAAGTACACTACCACCTGATGTTTACACAGTTCATCTGTGTGTCAAAACTGCCTGCATTTGTAATATCGTTTTACATCTACAATTTCGTTGGACTTACGACAAGAGAAGTCAGCAAACAACCTACTCTCAGATTGGATGCCTTAAAATAGTTCAGAACTCATCTGGAAGACAACAACCTGGCTGACGGGGGCCTACTGATTGTCGAGGGAGGCAGAAATCCAAGCCACTCAAGCATGCAAAACACTCGACCTAAACGGTCATGCGGCGAGTCGGCGTATTCAGTTCTCGAACACAATAAATACTAGTTTTTTTTTGTCTTCAGTCATTTGACTGGTTTGACGCAGCTCTCCAAGATCCTTATCAAAAGGTAGTCGTTTCATTCCGGTATACTCCCTAAATCCTACATCCCTAACAATTTGTTTTACATATTCCAAACGTGGCCTGCCTACACAATTTTTTCCTTCTACCTGTCCTTCCAATATTAAAGCGACTATTCCAGGATGCCTTAGTATGTGGTCTATAAGTCTGTCTCTTCTTTTCGCTATATTTTTCCAAATGCTTCTTTCTTCATCTATTTGCCGCAATACCTCTTCATTTGTCACTTTATCCACCCATCTGATTTTTAACATTCTCCTGTAGCACCACATTTCAAAAGCTTCTAATCTTTTCTTCTCAGATACTCCGATTGTCCAAGTTTCACTTCCGTATAAAGCGAACTCCAAACATATACTTTCAAAAATCTTTTCCTGATCTTTAAATTAATTTTTGATGTAAACAAATTATATTTCTGACTGAAGGCTTGTTTCGCTTGTGCTATTCGGCATTTTATATCGCTCCTGCTTCGTCCATCTTTAGTAATTCTACTTCCCAAATAACAAAATTCTTCTACCTCCGTAATCTTTTCTTCTCCTATTTTCACATTCAGTGGTCCATCTTTGTTATTTCTACTACATTTCATTACTTTCATTTTGTTCTTGTTTATTTTCATGCAATAGTTCTTGCGTAGGACTTCATCTATGCCATTCATTGTTTCTTCTAAATCCTCTTTACTCTCAGCTAGAATTACTATATCATCAGCAAATCGTAGCATCTTTTATCTTTTCACCTTGTACTGTTACTCCGAATCTAAATTGTTCTTTAACATCATTAACTGCTAATTCCATGTAAAGGTTAAAAAGCAACGGGGATAGGGAACATCCTTGTCGGACTCCCTTTCTTATTACGACTACTTTCTTATGTTCTTCAATTTTTACTGTTACTGTTTGGTTCCAGTAAATCTTAGCAAGTGTTCTTCGATCTCTGTATTTGAACCCTAATTTTTTTAAAATGTTGAACATTTTATTCCAGTCTACGTTATCGAATGCCTTTTCTAGATCTATAAATGCCAAGTATGTTGGTTTGTTTTTCTTTAGTCTTCCTTCCACTATTAATCTGAGGCCTAAAATTGCTTCCCTTGTCCCTATACTTTTCCTGAAACCAAACTGGTCTTCTCCTAACACTTCTTCCACTCTCCTCTCAATTCTTCTGCATAGAATTCTAGTTAAGATTTTTCCAGCATGACTAGTTAAACTAATTGTTCTGTATTCTTCACATTTATCTGCCCCTGCTTTCTTTGGTATCATGATTATAACACTTTTTTTGAAGTCTGACGGAACTTCCCCTTTTTCATAAATATTACACACCAATTTGTTTAATCTATCAAGTATTTTTTTTTGTTTAAAGGAAATGGTGATTAGATGACGAGTACACATGAAATGTTTTAAATGAGCATTACAAAAATAACAGCATTATACTTATATTTAGCAACAATTTATATAGTGAAAACTGAAAACATTTACAGGGTAAAAGAAAAAAGAAAACAGGTACTAATTAACTAAAAACCAAGATGAACTAAAAACATTGCCTAAATGTGGGTCACAACTAAGAAGTGGCCAATATGTACGTAATATAGAATACACACACACACTTTTAACCAGCCAATTAGAAGGTAGTTTTGGAATAATCCATTTGTATCACAAAAAAATCTAGATAAAAATTGAAGAATATAATTACAGTTCCTCTTTTTAGACAGCTTGTAAACTTGTTTTCCAATATTTATATTTTAAAAATAATAGAAATGAGATATGCAGATTCAATATAATAAATGTATTTTCAGTTCTAAATTCATAAATTGCAATTTAAAATATCATTGCAATTACAATGAAATTTCTTTTAGAAAAAGGACTTTTGGAGTTAATTAGTATGGACTCTTCCATGTAGCAGTTAATAATCTAAAACAATAAGGAAACCCCTTTCATATGCACTCAAAAATAAATTAATTATATTTTTTTAAATACTACAATGTACACTATGATATACTGTTAAAACTGGACATACATTCAAATAATAACAGAGCACACACTCACAGACATTAACACAACATGTAAATTTTACATATAGCATGTAAAAACTGTTCTTAATACACTACAACAATAAAAAATTTGCAAATACATTTAATTTGATAAAACAACATATTAAAGGGGTTTCCTATTATTTTTTTTTTTTTTATATTATCCAAATCCTAATTTTTTTTAATAGTACCCATCTCCACTGTAGGGATCCTGTGTGAATTGATAAATTACCTTGATACAGACAGTCCCTCTGTAGACTAATCATATATTTCCTTATCCTTTACTACTTTTTCCTTTAAAAAAGCCACAACCTGCATACATCGATGGTATTAAGCTGGGACCTAGTAGAAATTTACTACGCTTCTACCTAGCGGCAATCAATTCTTTATTGCAGCTCAGTGAACTAACTCTACCTATGGACACTAAAAGTGACTAATTCTATACTTAACACTACCTCATGCTTATGGACTGCTGAGGATTCTGTTTTCAAGGGTACCACAAAAAGCATAACTAGTGGCCAAGGTCCTGCTTATTAGCTGCAAAAGGTCCTTTGAAATAACAATTTTGATATAAGTAAATGGTAAACGTACACAATTTTTAAATTTTATCAAAGTTATTCTAGAAATTCTGATTTCTAGTAAAGTGTAAAAACAAAAAAAAAAAGATTAGTACTGCAATCTTAATCTTTATCAATTACTACATAAATTACAGTAGTACTTTATCAATAAATACATCCTAAATGCTAAAAGTAACTTTGGTAACTAAAAACATAATTACAATACAGCAATAAATATCTACTGTGTTATTCTAAGAGTAACTGATGTGTAGGTACATAGAACTACTTAAAAAAAAAAAAATAGTGAAATATATAAATTATTTTTATGTAATATGATAATTTTAGAAAAAAAAAGGCTTCTTATATTTAACCAGTGCTTATAATAATAAATAAATATACTGTGTATTAATAAAACATTTATAAATAAAATAATAAATTATATAACTGAATGTATATAAATTATACAGTTTAATGAATATAGAATTTGATAATAAATAACTATATATTTTACCTATTAATAATCACTTTTTATTAGCTTTCAATGTTTCTTCTATGACTAAGTTTCTTAATTAATTGTAACATAACTTCATGGGATTGCATTTAAAGACTACAATTAACATTAATTAAATTTTCTGTTAACTGAGTGAATAAAAGTTTCAAAAAAATTCTAAATAATCTCATAATTATAAAAATGTAGTAATGTTAACCAATAAAGATTTCCTGCTCAAAAAAATATTTTATTTTTGGTTCCATGAAAATCTGTAAGGAAAATTTTCCTCATATAAGGCAATCATGAACAGTAAAGAAATTTTATCACATAAATAAATTATATTCCACAAAAATATTTACTGAGTGGCAATCAGCAACCCAAGGTAATGAAGCTTTTTTTGTCTCAAGAAGTTCAAAAGTTTTTACAAAACATAGACCATTTTCACTCAAGTGAAAGGTTACTTCTCAGTTAGTTAGGTGAACATTTTTTATCCAATGGTGGATCCATAGCGCATACGATAATCTTAACAACAGCTGCTGCAGCAAGTGCTGCAAATGGTTGCCAAGGTGACTTACGAGTACCATCCTTATAATCAAATATGCCTCTCACAAGAGCAAAACTATCTCTGCAATTACCCTGAATCGACTCTACCACAGAGTCGAATTCTGAATCCCATGCGAGGGCTGAACATTGTTGTGAAAACGCTTGTCGTAAGTGTTCACTGCGACAAATTGCACGACCAGAAGCAATGATACCAGCATGTATTCAAGATCTACCTTCTGACCTGTAACAAAATAAAGTAAAATTTTTTTACTGCAAATATTATAAGTACATGCTTGGATGTAAAAAACAGACAGAAAAGTAAGCAACAAGAAATTATCAAAATGAAAGAATGGGGTGAAACCAGCTCTGGGTATGGGCCCAACCAGGTAAATGATGCCCTGGTAAAGAGAAATAAACAGTCAATGACTAGATATGCAAAAAGCAGCAGTAGTAAAAGTAAAAAAATAGAATTTATTATATTACAATAAATATGCAATTAAACTTAGATTAACTTAGATTCATTGCTAATGTTCTTTGTGCTGAAAATATGTTACTGTAATATTTGTTTATTTTTTTTTTTGTAATTGCCATCCTACGTATTGTAACAGTCAAGCTGAAAAGAGAATTTATTTATTTAAAATTTTTTAAATTCTTGCTACTCAGTTCTGCTGGTGTTGTGACTTCAGTTATACAAATAAGCTAATAAAGAAGCTGTCATTCTGGGTTTAAAGGACCTTCCCTCCTGCCACTCTGCAAAGGGTGGCATAAAATAAACTTTGTAAGCTGACACCTGAGTTTCTGAGAAATGAAAGAACAGTCGGGACATTAGTAGCAGAACGTAGATTTATTATCTAATGTTTACATGGGATAAGTAAGTACTGATGTAGTGTTAACAGACAGTACTCATGAGTTTCTAAATTTCTCTTCTACCACATGGTTCACTTATGGATGATTACAAGGCAAGATAAATACAGGTGACAGTAGTTTAAAACATGGCAGGTAGAAATGTATGGGATATCCCCAATGAGGAAAATAATCTTAATAGATTACCATAATATTTATAAGGTTAAAAATAAGAATTAATAGGCCGGCCAAGCTACAACAGTTTGTTTTATTATAAGTATCAATATAAATTTAATTTCAATGATATATATTAACAGAGGGAAAAAATGCATGAAAAAATTATACATTGATAAAATAAAAGCAAGAATACAAAACTTAAAAATAGGAGAAAAAATAAATTTACCTCATTTTTGCATCTATGTTTGTTGGATGAGCAACTTCAATGATTCCTTCACCCCCAATGCTCATATATAATTTATCAGTGTCTTCAGGAGGCCATCGGAAATCATGTTCAGTTTGTGCTTCACTTAAAGCATATAGTGCTGCAGTTAGATATTTTAACCAAGGTGCTAATCCTCCTTCAGCTTCAGTCTGAAAACTTTAAAATAAACAGAAATCAGTATGTGTCATAAGGCAAATAAAGAAATTCTTGATTTGTGATACAAAGTTGAGCAATGTAGAATAACACTGCTGGCTAGTAGATACTAACAAATATTATTACAAATAATTTTTATCCTGGCTGTTTAAATATCCTAACATTTAAATTTTGTGTTCAGAAAAATGATATTACATGCCATTCACACAATTTCTTCACCAACCTGATTTTAATAACTCAGATAATTTTTTTTTTTAAATAAAGCTATAAAAACTGCTACTAAAACTGGTAGCAGCAAATGGTGGGACTACTTACCACCAATGGTAACTGATGCTCAATGAAACTAAATCAATAACAATACGGTGTTGTGACTTTAATGCTACATTATTAAAAACTACATAAACTTAACTACTTTTAACTGGACTTGAACCATGGTCAAGCAGCAACATAGAACTGTTAGGCAAATCCACATAGATCCTCCTCCTCTGAAATAACAATGCTATTCACCCATCACCATTTCACCTTAAATCAAAGTCCAGCACACACTTGTCCAATCAATGGGATTCAACTCTCCCATATTTAGTACAAAAACTGCCAGGGCAACCTGCACATCATGTGTTGTGTACTCTAGTGCAGCAATTAGTTAGTTGCTGTGAGTTTGGTTAACTGCAGTAGAATAACAGTGAGTTATTCTACTGAACTGTTATTCTATTGTTGTACTGTTATTCTACTGAAGTTAACCAAACAAGAGAATCGGACCTAGCCAGGAACCACAAACTTGTGGTGTGGACTCTGCAGGCACTATGCAGAATGTACCTAACTAAGATTTGAAAGTACAACCTACACTTTGAAAGAGCTGCCCAAAGCATCAACAAACAGCTGAAAGGCAGTGACACTAAATTGATTAGTTACTGAATTATTTTCCAGCACAAAGCTGTTCAGTTAGAAGTGGAAAAAGTAACAGAAAGACAATTCTATTTTAAATATTTTCCTTAATAAAATTTTCAATGTTAAATTTAAAAAAATTGATAATAGGAGATAAACACATATAACTACAAAAAAATTCCATAGAAGCATAACAAGGAAGGAATACTTATCTTTTCATATAGATAAATTTTTTAACACACTAAACCAAAACAAGCACATGAAAAAACTACCAATTGAATTGATGTAGCTACATCATCGTAACAATACGGTGTTGTGACTTTAATGCTATATTATTAAAAACTATATAAATTTAACTACCTTTAACTGGACTTGAACCATTGTCAAGTAGCAACATAGAACTGTTAGGCACATCCACATAGATCCTCCTCCTCTGAAATAACAATGCTATTCACCTATCACCATTTCACCTTAAATCAAAGTCCAGCACACACTTAAAGAAAAAATGTATGCAATGATTCTTAAAATCATTGCATTTTTTAAAAAATTAATTTTTGCCCTAATCTAAAAATTAAGCTGACCAACATTATAAAGATGCTTATTGATTAAAAACAATTTCATTTTTTAATTACAGCTTTCATGGTACAATCTAAAAACAAGCAATGAAAAAATTTATTACCTATAATACATACACAAACAATGGCATATTTTAATCTACAACCATCAAATACATACCTAAAAAGGGCTTTATAACTAAAAAGCATTCTCATCTTGAAAGTGTTTTTGTATCGTTATCTTCAATTAAATACTCAGTTGATTTTATAACTGAAAATTTTACTAAAAGAAGAGTGTTTTTTGATAAAATTTGATGGTATAAATAAAAATATACCTTTAACAATCTTACAATCAGTTGTTTATATTTTGATAGATTTTACATAAAACACGAGATTGTAATAACTGATTCTGATTAATGTGATTACATCATAGTATATAGTCAACTGATAAGAGACATGACATTATTAATGGTATCAACAAATTCTTAAATTAAATAGATTGTAAATAAATGCAATTGAATAGCAAAAATTAATTAAAGGGAAAAATACAATAATGTAAGGAGATATGTTTTTACTGAGCTAACCTGAGCTTTTAGCAACTAAAAGCTCAGGTTAGCTTTTAGTTGAAGACCCAATATGTTGAAGACAAAAATTTGATGGTCGATAATCTTTCTGATCAAATTCATATTGTCCATCACAATGTTCTTTAGCATTTTCACAGTATGTGTAAATTGCTCTAAAACATAAAAATCACAATTTTTATAAAGTTACCATTGATATTTTTATTAAGATAATACAAAATAAGGATCTATATAGCATATGTCAAGAAATGAAAGATACTGGATTTTACTAAGCTGTATTTTTATATTAATAGATCTTGTCAATTCATTAATTTATTCCATAATGAATAAATAGAACAAATTAACTACCACCTATATACCTTTATTGTGGAGGCTAGTATGCAGCTATGTCTACCATCAGTACTATACTGGTCTCACATAAACTTTGAAAGATATGAGTCTGCAAGTGCTCTGCTTGTACTGCAATCCATTTTAGCTGATCTCCATGGGCTTTCTATCATTTGCATACCAACAGTCACTGTTCACTGAACATAATTGGTCAGTAAATTTCAATTTCCTGATGTCCTGCGTTGATTGTAAATATTCACAGTTTCTGGTCTGATATGTTGCTGAATGATTGGTAAGTGTTCTGGTACCCCTGTTTTCTAATAAAGACACTCGTTATTCTCTTTCTATAAATGCTCCCAACATCCATATACACATTTCATTCATCTATTGCAATGCAATGCAATTAAAATTTTATATGTCATTCAAATATTAATTGTTAACCTATCACATCAATGTAAATTAATTAGTTAAAATACATATACAGTAGCATGCAAACACATGCAATTTTTTGTTTATTTCTATTTAGTAGTTACACTGTTTAATCTCCATTTTTTAAGAGGTCATGTAATGTGAAGTTATTGTTCTTTAATAATTTTCATGTTACAAATAGTATTTTGTGAAAGTTTATTTAATTTTTTATTACAAAATCATATTTTTGGTTCTGTGTGTTCTTGAATATATAATAACAAGCAGACATGTGAGAATTTCGCAGAATGCCTCTGTTTAGTTTATGTAACTTTGAGTATGATGTGAGAGATGGATTAAAAATTTGTAAAATAAAAACAAATCACATTAACTGCAGTGTTTATATCACTGTTTATGGCTGGAATAAGAAAAATTAGACTTGAAATTTGACCTTCACCTTCTTCTTCCTACAATTCCAACATGCGATACCTTATTAATGGTTAATATTAACATAAATATTAATGAAAGAATGGATAATAATGATTAACAATATCTACAAGTACTCACTATGAATGGGTACAGCTCCTTAATTAATTTTTATACTATTTTTTTTTTTTTTTTGGGGCGAAAAATGTTTTCACATTATCATCGCTTGGATACTAGAGTTACTGATAATGATAGCTAACCTGTGTTTATCACATTTTTTAAATCAAGTTTATATAAACAAAATATTTCTTGTGTTGTTATTCTGACATTTTAATGGTCATAGGGTTGTTGCCATTACTATTTCTAAGGGCAGAACTCAAAATAATTTTGTTAAGGATTTTAAAGAGGTTCTGGATTATGATAAATTAAGGTCATTTATGTGAACATGACTGCAGTAAAATTCTTGATAATGATGTTGATTTTCAGTTTAATAACTTTTTAGATATTTTATTACGGTATATTAATTAATCAAAATCTGTTTTTTTACTTTATGCCATGGACAACAGTTGGGCTGTGCATTACAATTTCTCAGATGGATTGTATAAGAAATGGCGTAAAAATTCTCACAGCCACAAAATTATACTGAATACATTAGATTTAAAAAAAAAATAGATGTGTGGATTATGGCAGATAAAATTTAATATTTTAAAAATATGAATTACCTACTAAGAATCAGTGAAAGATTATAAACCCCTATACTGGTATGTCTACTATTAAAAATAAAATTTGTAAATGGTAATGTTGATTCTGATGAGAATGAAATTGTGAATATTTTTAATGGATACGGTTCTTGGACCTATTCTATTTATAATATTTATTAATGACCTATTTTTACATAAATGTTATGGTAAAGCTACATGTTTTTCTTTCAGAAATAAACATTTTATATATAACATTTACTACGTAGGATTCTATGCAGTAAGTTATGGGTTTAACTCTACATATATATAAAAAACAAACCTTTCTTAGCTCGAAGAATACGACCCAATCGCTGTGCTTCTTGTCTTCTAGATCCACCATTAGAAGAAATTTGAATTAGAACATTTGCTTCAGGTAAATCAAATGAAGTATCAGCAACTTTACTTACAAATATTGTGTTAACTTTTGGATTGAATTTAAAGTTTTGCAAAATTTGTATTCTTTCAGTCTACATAAAATAAAAGGTAAACACAATTAAAATAATTTCATGTCTCATTATAAATAATACAGACAAGTAAAAATTAATAGGGCTCCAGGAGCTTACCTGGAGAAAGCTTCAGTTCTGTCAAACGGGAGTGATGTGCAATATAAAAATTCAGACGAGAGCATTCTCATATACTCGTCACTCCAACTCCAAAAATGACCTATACATGATGCCCTTGTTAAGCTGAGAACTCACTAGAAGGTTTGGGTATACAACCTCAACACGAAGGTGAATCAGCAAGCGGTGAATATATGTTGGGAACTGAGGAGTCCTTCCTCACTGTAGCACTGCAACCTGACGGAGGTCAATTCTCACCTCAGGAAGTAAGTGAAGTCACAGATCTGACTGCTGAAGCAATGTTTTACTATTATGGTTAGCATGACTGCCTAAAGGAGGCAGTCCCTCCATCATGATCAGATGCTGTAGACTGATAGCCTACACAGCTGAAACTATAATTATCAAAAGCAAAAATAAAGAGCAAACTTGACTGAAATTCAAGTGTAAATATGGAAATGAATCAAAATAAAAGATTTTTTGGTAAGAAACGGGAACTGATAGATGAACCGAAACTTACCAAGTTTAAATACTTAGCTCTGACAAAAACAACAAAGAAAGGTCAAGGTTGTGAGATAGATATACACTGATCTATTGTGGAGTGGAGTTGTCGCAGAGAGCTGGAGCTGGAGTGGAATATATTATATTCATAAGGAAAAAGAGAATATAAAGGATGGAAGTTTCTAAATGAGCATATCATGGTTGTGGATGTAATGGCTGCAGAAAGACTTGTATCTATAATAGCTATATATGATCCATATGAAGATAAAAGGGTTAATAACAAGGATACCTTCTATGACTTTCCAGAAAACTGTTGATGAGGTGAAGGGAGAAGTAATGATATTGGGTAATTTAAAAGCTCTTGTGGGTAATGGAATGGGAAAATGTAATTTGACCAAATGGAGAGCGAGTTAAATGAAAGTGGTTAAAAACTACTGAGATTTTGATTGCTAATGACTTTGCCACCACAAACACTACATTTCTGCATCCATCATTTTACTCAAGTGGCGTCATCTAGGAATGAAAATTTATTATTGATTACATAATTGCAGAAAGGGAGCTTATGCAGAGGTCCAGGTTATGAGAGTGAAGAGAGGCCCAAACATTGATAATGATCACCATCTCTTGGTAATGATCAGCAATTCATAAAGATGTATGAATAATGTAAACCTTTTCATAAAGATAAGAAAACTGAGAGAAAAGCTACATACAAAATAAAAAACTATAAACTGAGGAACCTGGAGGTTCAGCACCTTTTCAGGGAAGGAAATAGATGCAGTCAGGTTTTAAAACTTAAAATCACTGGACACATGGGCAGAATTTTAAATTTGTATATCAATAGCTACGGAAAAGCCTATGAAAGAGCTAAAATGGAAACACCAGAGAAGAGAGCAGTTTAGTGAACTTAAAGCACAGATAAAAAAGAAGAAATTACTGTGGTACAAATAATTAGTTTCAAAGGTGGCAGAAGATATCTACGAAACAAGGCAAACTCTATTGAGTACTAAGAGTATGAGGTATTGATGAAAATGTTATGCAAGCTGTGCAGAGTCTTTATACAAACTGCAGGAATTATGCAAGAGCAAATGCATTATCAGAGGAATTTATTACTATAGCGCAAGTTTGACAGGGGGATATTTATCGCCTTTCCTGTTTGTCAAATTTTTAGATGATGTAATGAAAAGTTTTAGGCAAAGAACAAAGCAATATTTTGTAGAAATTGGAGATTAAAGCCTATTAATGAATCTAAAATTGTGTTTGCTGGCAGGCTTTATTATGCTTTGAACTAAAGTTTTATTTTTCAGAAGGAAATCAAACATGATACAAAGGTGACAATCTATAAATCAAATTTTCTAACAACTCTTACATTTGGTTGTGAGTCACAGATTTTGGCTGAGAAGCACAAAAGCGGATGCAAGTGTAGGAAATGAGGCTTACAAAGGATCCTAGAAAACACAAGAAGGGACAGACTACAGAAATATTTAAAAGGAATGTGCTGAAGGTCAAGAATATGGAATCATAACTTAGGTGTCTGGGACATTTAATAAGAATGGATGAAAATAGATTGCTTAAGCAGGTGTGGGAGGCCAGGACTCGATGGAGATCCATAGGAAGAACAGAAATTCATTGAGAGATAGGCTGCATGCATACAATGGGTTCAGGCAAGAGGTAGAAATTTTAATAACATAAAATAGCTGACAAATGGAAGTGAAGAGCTCTTTCTTCCTTGATACCCACTGGATAAAAGAGAATTCGACTAAGTAAATAAAAATTAACAAAAAATATACTTGTAAACTGTTTTGCTTTCATCTGTCAATTTTTACTAAATTAAGAGTAAATAAATTTTTACTATGCACAAATAAAGAAATCCATGCTTTTAAACAGCGGAATGCTCTAAGATCATATATCATCAGAGAAATTATTTTTTAAAGTTAAATCAACAATTCTTTCTTTAAATTACAATGTAAGCAGTACTTTAAATAGGACACAAGTGTCCTATTCATTCATATAAATTTAAAAACTATTATTGATGTTTTTTCTTCTTTATTGCAGTATCGCTTTTGAATTACTTCCTAATAGAACATTCAGCGATTAAATTTAATCTTGCTTGAAAATTATCCACTAATATTAATTTTTTTATTTGTTTCTTTATTAAATTACCTTAAATTAATTTTAATTATTTCTGTTAATATTTTTTTACGATTTATTCAATTATTAATTCATCATATTTTTAGTGAAATTTAAAGGCACTAATACACACTTCAACACACCTTCTGTGTTTGACGGCAAATTAACAAGGACTCTATTAAATTAAAAAATAATAAAAAAAAAAAAAAAACAGAAAATTTCATTAATACTAAGACATATCTGTAGGTCTGGAAACTAAATATTTTCATTAAGAATAAATGAAAAATAAATTTTTTCTGCAAATATTACCTGTGATGTAGGTCCATAAATGAACGGTTTACCCATCTTTAGAGCATAATGTTTTAATGCAAATACATTATCAGAAAATACAATAGTTTTATCACCTCTGCGTTCATGATAACGAATAAGGAAGTGAGTAGCTCTAAATTTATTTGGGTTCATAACGTACAGCAACTGGAAGTAAAAAAAAAAATTCAGATTATTATAATTTTTATTACTTACTAACAACTACACAGGTGTACTTGACAAGTAACTAGATCCCTTCAACGCTCATTTGTTTGATCTTCAGTGTCTGCAGCTCTAGATCCTGCTTAAAGTTCAGCTTGTGGGTTTTTTGTTGCCTATAAGTTTTCCTATAAAAAACAAAAAGAAAGAAAAATGGTTCATTGAAATCGGTTCAGTAATATTCGCCGAATGAAAAAATTCAATGAACCGACAACGGTCAACAAATTTAAACTTTTTTTAAGAACGCTGATGAAAATAGCTGTATTTTGAGGCCCTATATTTGAAAATATTGGGAAAATATATACACTTTTTTTGTTACAGAGATTGGGGGTTTGACTAAAAACAAAAGACATGTTTTTGGGATGTAACGAATATTGAATAAAAAATATATTTACACCTAAAACACGTTAAATCTAATTAAAGATGTTTTATTAAGGACCAAATGTAATTAAATATATAAAATGTTACAAAAGGGTACCATAGAGTAACAAAATATTTCACTTTTTTACCTGATGTTCAGTAAAATCTTCTCTTTTTAAAAAACAGCAGCAGTCGCCCATCGTAGATGTGTCGTACCAGCATCTCTGGCATTGTGTTTACATCGGCCTGGTGAAATCTGTCTGTTCATCACTTACTGTACCCAAAATTTTCCAGAAAGGGTGCAGAAAAGTAGAATGCATTAGGACATTCGAAATCATAGTATTTCATAGACTTTTATGAGTTCATCTACGAGGGTTTCATAATTTTCATCTTTCTTATTACTCAAAAATCCATCTACTATACTTATAAAATAGTTCTAAGTTGCTAATTCTTTGTAATTTAATTTTTCTTTAAAAAGGGATCACTTAAAAGTTTCCTTTTTTGAGGTTCAATAAAGATGCCTTCTTTTATTTTTGCATCGCTTAACTAGGAAACGAGTTCTTTTAAGTACTTGAACTCATTACCTTCTTTGTTCATAGCTTTTACAAAGTTTTTCATTAGATCAAGCTTAATATGGAGACAAATGCCTTTTTTTGGATTAATTATGGGAGCATAGTTTATATTCGAAGTACCCGATTTAAAAGAAGTTCTATGAGGCCATGAAATGTTCTTGTGTTGCCTGACTATCCCATAGGCATAAAAAAAAACAACAATGATCTGTAAAACCCCCTAGCAAAATACATATCACTTTTAAATCTACACAAATATACTACTGATACTATTCATATGCAACTTTATTTAGTATAGTAGCCAAGTTATCATAGTTTTCTTTCATTGTCACTGAATGAGTAAAAAGAATAGATGATTTTTCATTTATATTATGAAGCAAAACTGTTTTTAAGCCGCATTTAGTTAAATCTATGAAAATATGCCACTTTGAAGGTATATGTTCCATATTAAGCTCATTCATTAAATCAATATCATAAGAGACGCATAGCATACCTTCACTTTATAAAGACTTGGAAATGTTATATTCATTTTTTGATAAAGTGAAACGCTTACATTTTTATCTAACAGGTTCCAGTGTTGAAGAAGTCTGGTACCAAGAAGTTCAGCATTTCGTTTTGACACGCCAAAATTACTTACCAAATCATTTATTTTGAGTTATTAAATGAGGCCCGCTGATGGTTGTAAAAACGCAGGCCGCAACTAGTGATCTTAGGAAGTTTTGAATCACAAGCCGATTAAGAATAAGAATCATCAGGAAACATAACTTCTAAATTTAAAAGTGTAATTGGTACTGGTAATTCCTGGCTGTAAGGAATGGGCCTTAGTGTTGAAGAAAAATTTGGATGCTCAACTTTGCCATTTTGCTTTTTGGAATACCCCACTATTTTAGTAATGCAGAAGTAGTAATCACTTATACGGTCAGAAGGTTCTCTCCGCACCATAGGAACAGCAAATGGCAGAAACATGCATTCACTGCACTAGATTTACGTGACAACTCGTACAGCAAACATGAGGAGCACATTTATCTTCAACTACAATTTGGCACTTAAAATATAAAAAGTAGTTTTTTTTTTATTTCCTGAGATATAGATCTAGTCTTTGACATTAAAGTAAATCTTCCGCAAATATAACAAAACTTATCCGTTGGGTTTTTACAACATCGACGACTAGAACTTACCACTTTATATAAAAATATAACAAAATCATTTAAAGACACTTGACTGTACGCAAGACAGAATTCAAACTAAACTTTAAAGAAACATAACAGAGTCTTTAAAGGCTCATAGAATGCGGTGGGAACTCCCAGTAAAAACAGGTGCAAACAATTCCAGGTAAACAAAAACAGGTTTACAGGTTTATTCCAGATTTAATTCAAAACAGGTTAACAGTTACTCAAAAATGAGACGTCGTATGATATGTCTGTATATAGATATTAGAACACATTATGAGCTGTGGACTACGGCCGTCATCTACACTGGCTTCACCGGGTGACTGTGGACTACCATCATTGTCCCTTTTTTATGTGCACATATTATTTTTTTCATTCACATGCAGTCATTTTTACAAGGTTGGCACTCGCTTAGTCATTTCATAAGGTTTCCTTAGCGCATAGACCGCTACAGTTTTAAAACAAAAGTTTCAAAAGTTCGGGGAATTTGAATTTTGCGCGTAAACCATTGCTGGTACAACTTGCTACCGCTACATGTGGCTAACCTACTCTTTGTGAATCGGTATTCCAACAGCTGTGATGGTGAGAGGCTGCATTGTTGACTTTCCTGCGGTTGTGTAATGTTGTGTTTTACTGCTTCAGTGAAATTCTAAATGGCAGATTTTAAAGAGCAAAGAACCTGCATAAAAGTTTGCTTAGCGCTTAAAAAAACTGGTGCAGAAACCCATTCGTCCATAATTTTCCCCATTTTTTAAAGTACTGTAATCCAGAGTTTTTCCACACTTAAGTTTATCCATTAACTGATGTACAGTCAATTTATCTTCGTTATTTAGTTCAATAACTTTAAATTTTTCATTTAGTGTTAAAGCAGTATTACTACAAGATATTTTGGTGAATTTTAAAACAAAAACAAATCATAAAATTATGATAAACTGATATGTATACACAATAAGATACAGACGCAATACACAAGAATACAATAAACCACAAACACATTAATTGTTACATAGTAAAAATTTAACATGAGCGTTGGGTAACTTGACATACATGAATAGTTTACAACCAAGTAAACCCGACTGCAGTACTGACAGAAAAGAAGCATAGAAAAATTGTCATACAGTAAGTAAACAGTGACATTATTTTTGTAGAATGTGTATGGTGTCACTATAGCTGTTCTCTGCTCACGTGTTCAATCGCCAATTCACATACATCTGTCACAGCTTCCTTATAGGTTACTATCATTTTTAATCACCTTCTAAAAATTCTGATAAATAATTAATTTTCCTTTCTTAATATCCATAGTTTTACAATATACTTTCCTTGTTACACAGGGTGCCTAACTTTTAGTTTCCACATTGTGGAGGTTCTAAATTATACAGGATGATTTACATTGATTTTTCCACTTTTTAAATGGGAACAATATTATTTTCCAAAATGGGAAGGTTTCAGTCTTGTTCAAGGTCTGTTTAGAAGAGGTTTCACTGTATATATAAAATTTAGAAAATTGAAACGCAATAAACCACTTAAATCTCAAAAAAAATCCCCTTCAGTTAAATTTTTTATAGCTCATTTCTAATTACACATTATCATATTATCAAATATTTTTTATGTACTTGATTCAAATTATTTTATTTTATTTTACCGTTTCATGGTGGCCGAGAGTACAAAAACTTACGTCACTGTATAACATGAAAAATAATACTTCATTGATTATTAGTTTTATTTGTTTTAGGATGCTCCATATCCGAGAAGTGTTAAAGAGACTGCATTCCAAAATGCAAAATTCGTCACCAACTGAGCCAGTACCATTGATGTCAGGAGGTACAACTTCAACCTCCACAACTGAAAAAGGAGATTGGATAGAGAGAAATACAATTCGCCATCACGATTTGGGGACATCTAAGGACACATTCTTATTCCATTCCTAAGTTGTAAAATGAAGCAGGCTGTTAATACTCCTTTTTTGACATAAGTATCATTATTGAAATGTTCATCAGAAATAAACATTTTCAGATGCAGAAACACATGAAAATTATTCTAACAGCTAAATGTAGGTTGAATTACGTTCCATTTCTTTTAAGAAAAAGAACATTTGAAGGCATCCCATTCAGATAAGATTTGAAGAATAGAATTTGAAAAGCAGTATTAAGCTTAGGATTTTAAAGAAGCAATACAACTTTACAAGAAAGCACTAACACTTTTCAATATGGATCACGTGTCACAGTGTTAATCTCACAATAGGAAGCTACGTTTATATTTGTACCTTGAAGCACAAATTCAACTAGAAATCTTTTCTGTCCCAAAAACTGTGCAAATGAAGTTATAGGCTGAAATAGCCTGAACATTTTGTTTTCCTATTATGAGAATGCAGGTCATACAGGACATTAAAGCAGCAGCTATAAGTACTCATAGATCTTTGCAAAGACTAAGCTGGAAAAAGAACATTTTACTAAGATCAGCCCATACTGCATAAGGAGAATGCTGAAGTATTATCTGTATTGAATGCAGGTTTTCTATCGGCTAACTAATGCTGATTATCCTAAAAGGTTCACAAATGTCAATGCTTCAAGAACTTCATTAGAGGCAGCATTGGCATTTTCGATCAAGTGTTTTTCAAAGACAAAGTTTGGTTTCAGCTTGATGGGTCAGAACTACCAGAATTGGAGTACTGAAAACCCACACATTTTCTTTGAATCTCACCTACACCCACAAAAAAAAGGCATTATGGTGTGCAGTTTCAAGGCAAGGAATAATAGTACCCTTGTTTTGTGCAAAACTATGGATGCTGCCGTTAGCAAGAAATTATCCAAGCTCATAACCTTACTGCAAGAGGATAAGCATGACTACTGCTTGTTGCAACAGGACAGTGCCATTTGCCATATAACTCGCTCTACTATGGAGACGCACAGCTTTTTTTTGGTGGAAGAATCATTTCTAAATAATTGTGGCCACCGAGATTTCCTGATCTGACTAGTTCAGACTTCTTTCTATGGGGTTACTTAAGAGAAATTGTTTACAGCAGCAATCCACACACCCTGCAAAAAATTGAAGACAAACAGTAAATAGACAGGGTACTGCTAACAAGAGTAGCCAACATAGTCAAACATGTTGATAACTGTTTAAAAGTGGATGGATATCATTTTCAACACCTGTAAATTATTATGTTAAGTGTTTACAAATAAACTATTACTTAAAAATTAAAGTAACTGACAGTGCCTCTTTTAATTTGAACCCCTTCATTTCAAAATATAATGGTGCTACAATGTTAGATCACATCCTGTCTCCAAAGACAACTTCTTCAAGAAACCACCGTCTTGTGTCCTCTAGCCACATGAGAAAGATCAAAACATTGCCAGCTCACTTTATTTTCCCTCAAAAGATGCCTTCAGCATTCAGTGATTAACACTGGTTGACAGTTCGAATAACCTAGATGTATTGGGACAATCTCACAGAGAAATTATGTAAACTTTTATGAAAAGAAGTAAAGAGCTGTAAGAATCACAATTATTATTACTTGCAAAGTCCACTACATGCATCAAATCATTAATGACCACAAACAGCCACCAGCAAGTTATCATGCACTTTATCAAACTACAATTCACCTCCTATCCTCCTCACGAACGGCATTTTCACTGAACATCTAGATCTATACGTATCGTAATCTTTGGATTCAAAACACGGTATAAATAAAGCTGTTTTTCACAGTTGGCACACTGTTCCAACACTTTTAAATACAGAATGCATACATAAGCACACACATATACATACCAACAAATACTTTCTCACGTATGGCATCTTTAGCTTTCTAATAGTGGAAAATCAGTACAAACATTAGCCACAGTGCTGCAATGGAACAATTCAATCAACACTTTTTTAAAATATACTTTGTATATTGTTTAGTTATTTACAAGTAATATTTAGTTGTAGAATGGATAAATAATCAAATAAAAGTGAAGTTTCTGTACAGAAAGAATTATCATAAAGTATTTTAAAATTAAGAAAGAAAAATACTCACCAATTTTTTACTTGTTCTGCAAACAAGATATTCACGATAGAATTCTGGTGTCATTGGACACCAAACTTCAGCACACTGAACACGTGCAATATAACCTCTCTTTTGTAATTCTAACCAATTAGCTTCATATAATTTTGGACCGATCAGGAAATTAAGATCTACAATTTTGTCATCTTCTCGTAACAAAGTTGCAGTTAAACCCAATTTACAATGCGACTGAACTATGGTTAATACACGTCGAAACATTTTAGCAGGAATAGTATGTACCTCTGTAAAAAGAAAATATTTTTGCTATTAGCATTTTCTTTCAATATTAAAACAAAAATCAGTTAATGTCTAAAATAAGTTAAACAGATTGAAACTACTTAACATCTACATGGATTCTGTAAAGAATACATGATAAACCTGATTACTAATAATACATTCTTTAAGGTTAAGAAACTCAAAATCCCTGACATTACCTTTTGATAATTTATTATTTATAAAGTGTAATAAGAATTATGTATCATTTATTTTCAGCACTTATATTTGTTTAAGCATTTTTAGTTTAACATTTTTATAGTTAGGCAAATTCTAACTAATTTTATATCAAAGTTCCTGAATATACAGTACTATCTTATACATAAGTCTGATAAAAAAGGAAACTGGGTGAGATTGTTAGAACATGGTGAAAAACAATAGCAGTCCTGCTCATACAATAAACTTTTTTATCCAGTATCTTTTTCCTCATTTATTAACCGCAAAAATGTTTAAATAAAGACAAACTAATTAATCCTACTGAAAATCAAACTAAGAATCTCTACTATATCCAAAATTATTTCTTATCATAGTCTAAAAATCAAAGTTGTGGCCCAAAACCTCCTTGCTTGTAAATACCAGAATCTAGCTCTTATCAAGTTGTATCCAGGCAAGTTTTTATTTCTTCTCCTCTAACAAATTACTTAATTTTTATTAATATGTAATAAAAAACTTTTAATTTCAAATACAATTATATATTTTCCTTCCTAATGCAGTAATCTAAATCAGTAGGAATTATACACTACCATTTCACTCTGTGTCTTTCATTCACATTTCTCCTATCCCATCCACAGTTTAGTTAATCTTGCTTTTATATTTTTGTCAAACTGTCCAATTTATAATTTTTTTTTAATCTAAATTTCCCAACACAGCATTCTCAAATGGAAGGGACAACTACCTCTTTCCTTAAGGAAATTATCATAGTAGTTAGTAAATTAAGTACAAGAATCTTCTGAACTTAAATTAATATTTTTAAGTAAGTATAACCTACTTCTAGAATCTAGAAAAAAAAATTTATGGTTTAAGAGAACAATCAGTTCAGTGAATAAATATTTCTAAGTCATTAAAACTAATTAAATGAGTCAATAATTAGTATTTTTTGACGGGAATTTTTAAAAGATTCTTTTTTTAATAAAAGAAATCATAAGGACAAGAATACAAATTCTTAAAAACTTAGAATTAATATGCAATACTATTATCAAAGTATAACTTTTACTAATGCTACCATCACCACATACTAAGTATAATATTTTAATAATTAAATATGAGCAACCTGATTTTATGATGTAGGAATTTATCAATTATATAGAATTTTTTATCAATCAAAAATATATTTAATGATCTTTGATTTCTATAGTGTTTTACTATACAAAATTCTAGAGAGTTTTGTTTTAATTACACCTTAGCATGTGATATTGTGTTTGGAAATAATTTTAAACTTTTAATATGGATATTGATCTTGGTTGCTTGTATTTTTCATCAAATATAACTTCATTTTATAAATATACCTTCATTCTTTCTTAAGGTGAATGAATTTAAATAGATAACAATTTTATGTACAAGAGGGATTCAAATAAAAACAGGGATTTTCATGCTTTGCTCTTATAATGAATGCAAGGTAAACACGAGTCATAGAACAAACACTTGTATATAAGAACTTGACATCAATAGTGTTGACTACTCTTTTTCTTCTCTTCATAAGTTTTAATCATTATATCTGAACGAATAATAGTAATGTACAGAAATGTACTAAATTTTGTAGGAATCATTTTGTAATGTAGGAATCATTACATATGATTCATATAACACTAAAACATAAGTTTGAGAAGAAAGTCCGGAATATAGGAATGATGTTAGTCATTTTGTGATCATCAGGAAAGAAGTGAAAATGAATTACAAGCTCACCGCCCAAGAATCAAAGACAATAAAAAACAGACTGAACAGAAAACCTTATTTGAGAAAATCAGCAAGGGAAATCTCTGAAAAACTTACATGGTGGTAGTGATAGTGATAGTGAATAGTAACAGACCTCAAATTTAGCAAAGTGATTGAAGGTGAATTTGCACCTGCCCATTTGCAGCCTGAATCCAAAGAAAACAAGATTGGTTGTAATCACACAACTCTGCAGCAACATGAAAAGGTGAAAGATTTAAGTTTTCAAAAGAATAAGTCAAATGAAACATAGGTGCACTATCTCAAGCTAGTGAAAATGAGTAAGTATGCAGTCCTAATATGCAAGCTCACCTCTACCATGGAAATAACAAATTTTCAAATGAAAAAATAATAACATTTTCTTTTAGGTATTGCAGGAAATAATTTATCTTGACTTTCTTAAAAAAGGAACTACAACTGCACAGTACTATTCTGCAATTTGAAAAAACAAAAAGAAGCCTGAAAATCATCTGTTTTCTGTGTCTCCTCCAGAACAATCTTCATCCTCAGATTACCACTTGATAACTATGGAAACTACAACAGCTCAAGTAGAATGTTCAGACCTCCCTTCCAACTTAGATTTACTGTTGTCGGGCTATCATCAATTTAACCATTAAAGAACATTTTGGGGTACATAAGATTTGAATAAAAAAATATTGACAATATATATGAACAGGTCAATATGTCTACTAAATGACTTTTCTTCTGACATCAAGAAGCTTAAAGAGTACTGGAACAAATGAATTATAATGATGGAAAATTACATTAAGATATAAGTGGGTATAAAATTTACCTACAAAATTCTTACTTTTTAATCTCCTTGCTATATATAAACTTTGGAACTATTGCTAGACCTAATGATATAAATCTTGCTTATATAAGTCCAAGAAGAATACAGATCTAATAACTTTTACAATTTAAAGAATGTTTTCCTATTATAGCATAAGGAAGTAATAGACCTTTTAAGATAAATTAATATTTACTTCATAACACAATAAAACCATGATAAACTGACATACTTAATTTTTTTTGTCGTTCAATCTCTTAATTTTCTTAAAGCATATATGCAGATGATATTTTACAAGTCATTTCCACGATAAATATTAATTTGCTAGTGACAACTCTTAAAAAAATTATGTATAACATTTTCATTTAGAGTACTGTTGATCTGTGTTATGTGAATTTATTCTGAAAATTCAATTAAACATGTCTTTTCCTTATTAAATATTAATTCACCTCTAATCAGACAGATGTGGGCTAAGTAAAATTATCTTGCACTACAATGAATGGGTAAAACCTTTTATATAACAGATGTATACATAATAGTACTGCCTGGTATTAAATAAATCCCCCCTTTATCTATATAAATCAAATTAAGTAGAAAATTGAACTAAGTGGATTGTATAATTCCACTTTAACAAAGCTAAAATCTGTAACCAGATTTTATTTTTAATCTTAATTTCAACACAATGTTTCCTGTTACTTAAATAACAATTAAATAACTTACATGTATTATCTGCAATTTAATCGCTCTTAATTTCTATCTTAACATTAGAATGCAAAAGTAAACAGTTTATTAATATCAAAATATACAGAAAATATTCTTTTTCCAGTGTACACACATTAAAAATTTTTTCTGTAAACAAGACCAATACAGTCTTCAGATTTTCCATTCTTCAAAAATTTGAAACCATTCTACTCCTTTGATAGGATTTTTCAACTCATTACACTTATTTAAGATACATTAAGACAACAAATATATTATTTTCAAAAATTATAGAATGTAATGAGAGAATACAGAAAGGTTTGCAATTACTGATTTCAGATTTTACTTTTAATTGGCTTTTAATTTTTTTTTAATTTGGCTTAATTTTTTATAATTCATTTTACTGTAATATTTAGTATTAAGAATTTGTAATCGCACAATTAGTAATTCAAAATCATATTTTCTACTACATTAGGAATTGATTTATTTATTAATAATAAAAAAATACGATAACACCACATGACTTCCTTGTACACCTGTTTAATTGCATATACACATTTTTTTTTAAATGAAAAGACATAAAATTTTATTTCATTAATAACTTCTAATATTTTTCATATTTTTTTTTTTTTTTTTATTGCTACTGTTGAATTATTATTTATTGTAAAAACATTTCTACAATCAGAGGTTAATAAATCAATATATTTAAATTAAAAAGAAAGTAAAAAAAGAAGATGACATCAGATTGAACCGATGTGCCGTCCCTTGTAAAATCCAAATATTTCATTATTTAAGATTTCATTTGGCTACAACTCTAGAACCAATGAAAATAAGTACCATTTATGACATATCATTGAAAAGTTCTCAATGAAAGCGTATTACTGTACTTAAGAAATAATCCAAAATTCAGTTTTTTTGGATTTTGGGCTTTTTTGGACTCTTCTGGTCCAGTCGATTGCAATCAAAAGGGGAAGTGAACAACTAAATAAGTAACATCCTAAATCCAAAATTTCAACATCCTATGATTAATCATTTTTGAGTTATGTGAGATACATACGAACAAATGTCATGTTGAAACTAGTCAAAATGGATTTAGGGATGGTCAATATGGATATTTCTGTTGAAATCTTAAAACCAAATTTTTTTGCAATCACAACATTCCTTTACTTCATACAAGGAAGTAATAAAAAAGTTACTAAAGCCAAATTCAAATCAGAATTTGAATTAAGTTTCTTTAGTAAAAAAAAAATTAATTCTGTATACTGATGTGTGTTAAGAAAACACAGTAAAAGTAATTTTAAAAATTAAAGTTTGAAAAATCAAAGTAGTTATGATGTTGGAAAGGTTAGGTGCAAAGATTAAGCTCAATGATTTTGAAAGGAATAGTACTACTCATTTGGTGTTGAAAAAACAATCAACATTTGAACAATTATTAAACAATAAGTTAAATCTACAGCCATCAGACTACAAGTCAGGGGTACCTTTTACTACTAGTACAGTTTACACATACATTTTCATAAAAGATAATTTAAAAAAAAAAATATTCAGCTAATTCATCCTTCTTAATAAGTAGTACCATTCACACTAATAATTGCATGCATGCCTATTACTAATTGCAAGACAATTAGCCTATTAGCCTATCTAAAATGATGTCTCTCTGTTTTTTTACAACTTCATTATTCCAAACCAGGTAGTATGCTTATGTAACTCCCTTATTATATTTACTATAATTCTCTGATACAAACGTTTTTTTTGACTTCTTTTGACATTCAAAAATCTATTTCTACTAACTGCTAGATGATACTGGAATGTTTTGGAATTAACTGAACTACATAAAAGTATAAAAATACAGATAGAAGAGTAAAATATATCATTCAACAACTAGTTTTATGAATTTTGTTAAAGATTAATAAATTTTTTAAATATTACAACCTTCTACTCAGTAACAAGATTAAAAAAAAAATAACAAATTGTATAATGATGAATATTTCAAACAGTAACTTCTTTTACTATTATTTTCAATAAATCTCACATGTAGTCTGTCCAGAAGTGTTATCACAAGAAAATATGAAACATACAAAAAACACCCAGACAAAAAATCAAATTGGGTAATTTTTTAAAAGTTAAAATTGCCTCTATAAAAAGCAATTCAACAGTTTTATGCAACGCAGTAGAGAAAAATTTTTACTATACTGAAGACACCAAGGTAATGATAGGATTATAAGGATGAGTTCACTGTCAGATTATATGAGATAATGTTCAAATTGCTATATGGCTGTACTATTTTATTACAAGATGTTTCTTGCATCAAAATCATTACTAACTAAAATAGACTGTTTTAAAATTTACCATTAAAGTAGGTAAATTTCATGAAAAGTAGGTAGGTTTTGCATCAAAATCATGGCTATCTGAAACGGATTATTTTAATTTCACCAAAAAAAAAAAGGAATGATGCGAACTCATATTTTCAATGAAATTTGTGAAAATGTGGATTGATTCTACGAAAATCCAGTTACCCAAAAGAAGTAAAGCAGCTTTCAAAGGGTAAAGTCTTGAAAAGAGTTTTTCAGTTAAGAGCAAGACTTTTCAAGTACCTGAAAAATGAACAATCTAGTTACTCTGCACTACTGTCAAATTCTCTCTTTTTTGAACTGGCCTTCCTTTATATTTTTGAACACTTTAAACACTGAATAGTATGGTCTGTAAAACTGAGATGTTAAGTTAATACTGGCCATGATAAAACGAACAGATTTATAAAAAAATTTATTTCTGAATGATATCACTTGACAAAAGGGAGTTTGATTCATTCTAGCGTATTTCAGAACTAAATAAAATTTATCAAAATATGATTCAGAAAATTCTGACTTCATTTTTTTTACAAGCATGCAATCAAGTGTGAACAGTTTTTGGAATATACATAGTTTTAAACCCAAAACAATTTTCAACTGTCAAGATCACATTTATCAAACTATTTTTTTTTAACTCAAAAACTGAAATACTGAAGCATTTTTTATTTTTCTAATTGAAATTGTCTATTTTCTTAAACATATAATAATAGTACTTTAATATGTATTAATAATAAAAAAATCTGTAATTTATAAATACAATAAAAATAAATCAGTTTTTTTTATACATTCTTACATACAAATTAAATGTACAACTTTAGTAAGGTGTTTTGATTTTAATTTGTAAATCCTAAAAACCCCACTTCAATTCTTTATCATGATCTCCCCAGAAGGTAGTAAGCACTGCTGTATAGCAACCAGATGTCTAATGTAACCAATTTTCATTAGACCCAAAAAATGGTCATACAAGAAGTGACCAAAGGTATCTGACCTTGTCTCATAAAAACAAAAATACTTAAATATATTTAGTTCGATGACTTGTACCCTTCAAATTAGGTCCCTTCTGATATAGCACACTTAGCCCAGTAATGTTTACATTGTTGTCAACATTTTTCCAAGTAATTTTTAGTGAACTCCATAAGATGATTTGTCATATTTCTTTTGATCTCTTCTCTGTTTTCAAATATTTTTCTTTAAGTGGAATTCTAAACTTAGGAAACAGCCAAAAATTGAGGGGAGCTGTGTCTGGTGAGGAAGGAGCCTGAAGTTGTTCAATCCCTTGTTTTGCCAAGAATCTCTAAATAAAATGTGATGCATGGGCTGGAGAATTTTCATGAAGAATTGTCCAATCACCATTTTCCCAAAACTGTGATCTCTTGCATCAAACAGCAACTCTTAACTGACAAAGAACAAATATGTAGTACTCTTCATTGACACTTTGTCCTTGAAGAGCATACTTGTGATGAAGCATGCCTTGATAATCAAAAGAAAATCTAAGCATGACCTTTATATTGATTCGTGATTGCCTGGCTTTCTTTTGTCACAGAGAACATGAAACTTTCCAATGAGATGACTGCGACCCTGAAACTTTGTTTCAGGGTCATTACCCTAGACCTATGCTTGTAATACATTTATCCTGTCTTGTACAACTTGCAGTTTTCCTTTTGTTCATAAGCGAGAAGTTTAGGGACAAATTTTGCTGCTACATGTCACATCTAAGATCTTCCATTAACATCAATTGCACTGAGCCACATGAAATTTCTACTTCATCTTCAAGCTATCTAATTGTATTTCAACATTCATTCATCACCATCTAATGAACTTTCTCGATTTTATCGGTTTTCTGATGAAAGATCAGCCAGAACATTTGACTTTCAACAGATGTTCGCCCATCTTGGAAATGCTGATACTACTCTTTAATTTGTTTAAAACCCATACCTGATCACCCAAAGCTGTTTGAATCTTCCTTATTGTCTCTACTTGCATATCATCAAGTTTCTGACAAAATTCAATGCAGATTCTCTGCTCAATCCGTTCAGTCATTTTGAACTGCAAAGGAAACACAAGCACTATCATACATTTTACTTCCACAGTTGTTATGCAATGAATGACTGTAATGGGCAGTAAAACAACCAATCATATGCAAATAAGTCAAGGTCAAATTCCACAATGGTCCACCTCCTGCGCTAAACTGGTTACCACAATAAAAAATAAGGTTGGATACTTTTTTTTTCTCTAATCCCCTGGGCCAGACCGACTTGATGGTATTACGCCACCCAGGGGAGTGTCTGTTACTCTAATAGGCCCTCTCCGCCTACTGGCTATATACCGGCATGGCAGGTCAGGCCTACCGGTGGCTCTTTTGAGATTTTTTATTCTCTATTATGTCCTCTATGGAACCACATCATACCTACAAGTCGTGATGTGACCTCCGGATTTTTTATAATACTCTCTTGTCCCTACAGCACACCCCAAGGAGTCCTCAGCAGATCATTGAAACCAGCACAACTAAGCATGCTGGCTCTCACCGCTGAGGCTGTCCACCCAACCTAATATACTAGAAACCCATACTTCTTTCATCTTCATTCTTCTGTTTTAGTACTGTCTTTATATAATCAGCGACCTTCCTCCAGTTTTCCTTACTGCTGAGCATGAAATCCATGGTCTCCTTTGGTGTTTTTCCATGAATACCCGCGTCGTGTCTTAGTCTTATCCATTTATTACATACTAAAAACGTATGCTCAGAATCATCGTCCTGTTCGCAGTACATGCACGTGGGTTCATTCCTTCTTCCCACCTTATGGAGATAACCATTGAAACACCCATGTCACGTCAGGAACTGGGTGATCCAATAGTCATTTTCTCCATGCCGCCTGTTAATTCTGGAATTAAGGTTCTTGTCCATCCAGCCACTCCAGCCTCCGCCCATCTCTCCTGCCAGATTCTATGTATGTTTTCCCTGACTTCATTTTTGCTCTCCCTAAAAACCTGTCAGTTCTATATCTGGCGATAAGGTCAATCGGTAACATTCCCAAGAGCACACAGAGGGCCTCGTAAGAAACAGTTCTATAGGCAGATACTACTCCCAGTAGTATCCCCCTGTGTGCTCTCTTCAACCTGTCTCTATTTCTGCTAGTAGTGAGAGCACAACTCCATGCCGGCACGGCATACATCATTGTTGACACTACGGTTGTCGCTAAAACTCTTCTTTTTGATGCCCGAGGAGCGCTCTGCTTTGACAAAATTATATTTAGGCATTTAGTCAGTTTCTCTGCACTCTGACAGACACATAGTACCTGCTCAGTAAATCTGCAGTTTTTCTGTAAGATGACTCCAAGATATTTTAATACTGTTACTTCCTCAATATTATAGTCTCCAATTCGTATATCTACTGGCTGCAATACACGTTTTCCAGTGAATTTAATGTATTTACATTTTTCAATCGAAAGCTGCAATCCCCTATCAATGAGCCATCTACCAACTGTCTCTAATGCAGCGTTTGCCTTGTTTTTAACTTCATCGATCGTTCTGGCCTGCACAAGGATTGCCAGATCATCTGCGTATGCTATAATTTGTACACCCTCAGGAAATGTTCCTACATATACTATAACTACATATAAGTGCCACTTTTAATTGTCGCAAGTTTTATATCTGATGTATGTATTCAAACTTCCTCCTACATTTATATCAAATTAAAAATTATGTTATTTAAAACCAAAAACAGGAAAGAAAACTAAAAAATATATTATACATAAGACTATTTATTTATCTGACTTCTGCATTCAGATAAGAAAAATTTAATCTTCATTTAAGTAGAATTTTCACAGCAGTAAGTATTTTTATTTTATATATATAATTCTTATTTAGTAACATAATAATAATATAATTCCTTAGATAATCCAGCCACAAGCAGACCATATAAATCATTTTTGTTAGTGACAAATGGTTATTATCTGAATTGAAAATAACTACATATTGATACGTAAAAATTTATTAAAATAAAATTAATACTAGTTCTTGGAAAATTAACTGTAATAATAAGCAATTATGTTTCAATAATGTAAACATTTATGCTGAAAATATTCATAATTTTATATTCTTTAACTAAACTGTCCAAAAATTGACAAAGTTCAGACATAAGTTTTATAAGAGAAAATAAAATTACAAAATCTAAATAAATACTCACCATCAAGTACCATTATACCCCACTCTTGATCTTGAAGCCACTTCATTGTCTGATCTGCTTCCCATGATCTTTTTTGTGTATGTGTTATCATTGAATATGTTGTTATTAATATACCACAACCCATTGGTTTATCTTTGGCTTCTGATGTAAATCGGCAAATCATACTGTCATCCGCTACACAAATAAAAATGAAATAAATGATTAAAATTAAAAAATATTGCTTTTATATAAATATTCATTTCTATATATTTATTCATATTTCATACATTAATTTATATAGTACAAGTTAAAACACTGGTTTCAAAATTTAGTGATGTATTAAACACATCTTACAATGTCTCGCATCTGTTGTAATATAAAAAAATAAGCAACCACATTTACATTTTCATTTTCACTGAATAATATTATCATATAACTTAAAATAAATAATAATTTGCTTTTTCATCTTTTTCAAGAAAATATACATTTAGATTTCAAATTCTGACATTTATTCTATTATAAAACAGTGACATACTTTTTTTAACACTTAAAGCTGAAAATTCAGAAAAAATGTGCGGCCTGGAAACCTAGACATATTTTACTTTTTAATAAAAATCAGAAATCTTTTAAATTATAGCTTACAGGGTGCCCTTGAAAACTAAAAATGCAATAGTAGTATTATATTATTTTTTATAAAAATTGGTTTACCTTACAACAAAGTTCATTTTTGAAAATTTTAATGAAAAAAAACAAAACAAAAAAATAATTACGAAGATTCTCTGTCAAGTATAAAAAATATTTTAATTTAGTCACGATTATAATGTTTAATACAATAAAACTTAAAAATAGTGTTATACTCATGTATGGATAAAAAAGCTTTCTTGAATCTAAAAACAAATAAAAATTCATTTTCTGTTAACAAAAAAATAAAAAATAAATAGTGCAATTTCAAAAAAGGATGTTTTGATATATTATCAGAAGAGTGTCAGCAGTATTGTTGTAATAATTCCAAACAAAAAACGAGAAAATTTTAATTATTATAAAAATACTTAACATTAACTTATACATACTTAGTAAATATTATAAGCATTTACTTTTACTTTTTAATACTTTTTTTTTAAGTACTTTAATACTTAGTATTCAAATAATACTTCAGAAATGCATATTACGATCAACAAAGATGCAAGCAACTGAATGTAAAATTATTATTAACTGCCAGCTTGAATGTAATATATATGAAACTCATCAAACATAGATGTAACATTTGCTATCATTGTTTCTCTATTTTCAGTTACAATGTTTATCAACTCATTATAAATAAAACAAAATAATAAACAAAAATAGAACAATATGTGTTGACCAAGAAAACAGAACTGAGAAAATGTATACTAAAAACATTATTTATCAATTTTTCAATATCTGCGTCAGATAAATTAATCATTCAAATTGGCACTTTTACAGTGTACAGACCAATCATCAATGGACGAATCTTTGATAGAAAATAACCAGGATATATTTTATTATAAATAAATATGGTTACATAAGATGTGCTTGAGTTTTGACTGGTAAGGTAAGCCCAATGAAAATTATTGGTAAATAAATAGGGGTTATTGAAGTTATTGGTAAATACTTAGTTATCATGTCTAATACATAAGTTTGTAAGACACGGTTTTTTATATATATAAAAAACCATGGTTTTTAAATATATATATATAAAATCAATATGGCTCAAGCCAACCATCACTTTTAATCATAGAATTATTGAGAGGACAAGAAAGAACCCACATGAATTCAACTCACCCAGAAAAACTCTTAAAAATTATCCTCAAAGATTAGAGGCTATCAAAATAAACTGAAAGAACCACACTATAAAAAGTTTTTATAGAGTATCTTGTTTTAATGAAAATTTGATTGAGATATTGGACTGTGCTTATTTTTGTGAGTAGGTCTGGTTTTATCTGGTTGGCTATTTTAACTTTAAAACAATCTTCTAAGGACTGAAAATCCTCTCATTTATACCAGGTAACTACAAAAACTTAACACATTGTTCCCAACAAAACAATTTGTACTGTCCAACCACAAAACTTGAGTACAACAGAAAAAAATTAACATAATTTGGCTTGTATGTTAACTTATCAAATTTTATTTGATAATAAAATTATAAATAAATCATCCCAAGTCAAATTCAAAAGGTTTTACAAGATAAGCATTACTACTATTTTGTAAAATTGTAAAGCTATACTTCTTTAAAACAGCTTTATATATATAAAGCTGACATTGTTGGATCAAAGGTTATATATATATATATATATATATATATATATATATATATATATAAATATGCATATCAGGTTCAATTTTATATAATTATAACTGTAGAAAACTCAAAACTGAATTTCTCAAAAACAGATCATATGAGTCTGATACAATTTTACTATGTTTACAGTTATATTAGATCTACAACTTTTTTCTTATTTTTTACAGCAATTTAATTAAACAAAAAAGTGCTTTAACAGTAGACCACATTTTAAATTGCTGCTTCCACTGTTAAACTGAAACACCACTGTTACATAATACTAATGCTCTTTTTCTAACTGTACAACAAGCAGTGACTCCAACAAGACTTTTACCAGCCCCTGTAATAAAAATAGTCACATTAAAATAATGAATTTATATCACAATAAAAACCCAATTAAAACATAAATCTTATAAAAGAAATAAGAGAACAGAACATATATGATTCCGAGTGTAATACTAAAAAAAAAATTGGAATACTTTCTACTTGGCAAAAATGCATGTCAAGCATTTAAAACAGGAAACAAACCTTAAAATGAATACGTATAACTTACGCATGCATGAGTAAAGTCTAACAGTACAATATTTACCAGATGGCAATACTGTACCCAAATTTAACATATAGCAGCAACTGAAGTAACCTTGTCATGTTCTATTCTCAACATTTCATTTTCCATTATTTTATGGTGTTGTATCAGCGATGTCATTATTATCCAAGAATGAACCTGTATTTATTGTAGAAATTATTTTATAGATAAATCTTCCAAATGTGTGTTAAGTTAAGTTGATATTTCCTTAATTTTTTAATTCCTAATAAGTCAATAATATAAGTTTTAAGTTATAGTTATGTACGTAGAATCAATAGGGCTCAAGTCAACATCACTTTTAACCATAGAAGTTATTGAGGATGTGAAAGAACAATATAATTCAACTCACCCAGAAAAAATTATCCTTGCAGATTAATTTGTCAATAACTTTACTTTCAGAACTACAAAAAGTTAATAAAACAACAGCGCACATCATACTGAAGAATCATACCAAAAAATTTTTTATAGAGTTTGCGATTGTTTTTAATTTTGTTTTAATAAAAATTTGATTGAGTTATTGGATTGTGCTTATTTTAGTGACTAGGTTTGATTTTACCTAGCTGGTTAATTGACCGGTTAACTGTCAAAACATTCTAAGGAGAAGTAAAAATCCTCTCATTTTTATAATACACTCTTAATTTTAAAGTCAAATTATCAAAATAAATTCTTGAATGTCATAATTCTCAACCTTTGAAACCAAATGTCCTTTCCCATTTCAACTACATCTTTAGTAATTTAATTTAACCAAAAACGTTTTACACTATGCTAACATCATTAAAATTCAATGTAAAGATTATTAGGCATGATGTTTCCAATCTTAATCTAAAAATTTTATGTAATAACAACATATTTAGTACTAATACAACTTTTCTAAGAATCATTTAGGGTAAGTGGATTTGTTTTAGAACCCTACAATGAAATTACAAATGAAAACGTTTTATCCATAAAATATGATTTGAAATATAGTTTTTATCCATAGATAGAATTATATAAAGTTATGTTCGGTTATAACTCATAATCCTTCAAGTATTTATTATTTCAATAACCAATTACAATATTTTTCCCTTTTCAATTATACATTTTTATCACACAGTAATATGAAAAAAACTGTTTATATGTTACTGTGTTCATTAAATTTAAATCCTTCTAATTCAAATGATATACTGGAAACACATCAAATGTAATTGATTAAATAAAAGGATACTTACACAAATACATTAAGAAAAAAAACTTATACTCAATTTATATTTTTCATTAATAACAGTGATTAAATTGTTAAATACATAAATAATATACATACCACATGGAAGGACTATGACTCCAGACCTCGCTCTACCATTGCCAAACATTTTACGAAGACTCTTTTCTTGGTATGGTCGCAAAATTGCAGATGGTTTCAAATCGATACTAATAAGTGAAACAAGTAAAGCAATATAATTAAATATTTAATAACTGAATCGTACATTATCAATAAAACTGCTAATATTTGTTTTTTTTTCTAATTTTTAGCCCAACTGGCTGCTATGGACAATGACCTCTGTTAAGACCAGTAAACAATTAAAAATGAACTGCAACTTCTACAGTTTAAGTTTGTTTGTTTGGAACTGCTTTAATAAGCAAGTTTAGAATTGACATTTATCTTACTTCAATAGCTATTTTCTTAAACATTTCATGTACGAAAGGACCATTTTTCAGGACTGCCATATTTTATTACTTTGAACTAATCATTAACACAATTATTCAGAGTTTTAACTTCAAGTGATTAGTTATTTCAAGTTGGAAAAAATGACTTCCTTAATCTTATTCTAACCAATAATGACATTCTTTCTAATCTCTGTTAAATTGTTAAAAAAACAATTTAAACATTATTCAATTTAACATTCTTCCTGACAAAAAAACTAGTCATAACATACCTGAATATCTATAACATTAAGAGTTTAGTGGAGAATTCCAAGGTATATAAGGTAAATTAAAGAAGTAACATATATTTAAGTAGTGCAAATACCATTCTCAAATTTTGTAACTAAACCACTTAAAAACAAAAATTACTGTTTCAAAACCACCTGTTCAAAGACTACAGCAATAAAATATAGATCTGATACAACTCCAGGTTCAATCATAAAATATTCATACTCACTTAATGTCTGGATTAACGGTGTCATTCCTAAAGTCATATTCTGCAAGTAACGGATGCTCTAATTCAATACATCTCTTTTGAACAAATTCAATTTTTTCCTATAATAAAAAAAATTATTTTAAAGGATGAACTACAGAACTACTTCATCTTATAATTTACAAAACAATTCATATACCTGTAACAGTTTTCTCTTTAGTCCATCCCATGCTACAAAGGATATGTCCCAGAGAGGATCATTCTTTCTTGCCAGTCAAATTTTATTAGTTTTGTGGTGCAGATCTGATCTTACTAGATTCTTCATTCTAAGGATGCCAGGGCATGGACAGCCAGTGAATTCTTAATATCTGTTACAGGGGCTGCCTGCTGTACTGACTTGATAGCTGATTTCCATTTTGTGGCCACACTGCAAGTCTAATTGTGACAAAGGCTGTTAGTCAGCGTCAAGTGTCTAAATCTCACCAAAGAAAAAAATCATAAAATCTGGTAAATTATCTAACCTGATGAAAGAATTGTAATTATCTCTTCACCTAAATACCCACAAATACATGAAAAACAATCGTGTAGTAAAGTAGTTATAAAACAGTTCCTCAAGTATGAAAAATTAAAGAATCTATAATTATAATGTCTATTTCAGGTTTCAAAAAAATTAATATTTAACTGTCATTTGTTTCTTCAATGATACTATTAAAAAAATAATGAGAACCTGGAAGGAAGATTAGGATATCCATAATACAATATTAGATCTTTATAAAGATTTTGGAAAAAAATCTGATTTTAATAATGTTTAACATTTGAACCATTTATTTTTAAAATTGACACAAAAACTGAAAAAGGTTGGATTAAATTATTAAGAAAAGGCCTTTCTCACATCAAAAACAAAATTAATTTAAGCTTGCATAGAATTAAAATTTATTTTATGTTTATTTAAGCATGTTAATCGACACAGGAAAGCAGTCAACCCTGACAGTTTATAGGCATCCTAACAAAAAAAAAAACATCACTCCTGAAAATAGGATAACCATTTTCAATAACAAAAGTATGCTATAAGTCACAAGAAATTATGTAAGGAATAAGTGCCTTCTTTAATGAGAATAACATAGTGTTACACATAAGCTTGCTTAGTCAAACTGTAGATGATATTCATTACTAAATGTATATCCCACTAGTGGTATATTCCCTCTGCTGATCACATGAACAACCAAATAATAAACATTACTGCTCTTGAAGAAACTAATTCTTGATTATTTTTTATACAAGTTGTTTAATGTATCATATTAATAAGAAAATTCTAGTTAAGATTTTTGATGCATGACTAGTTAAACTAATTGTTCTATATTCTTCACATTTATCTGCCCCTGATTTCTTTGGTATCATAACTATAACACTTTTTTTGAAGTCTGACGGAAATTCCCCTTTTTCATAAATATTACACACCAGTTTGTATAATCTATCAATCGCTTCCTCACCTGCACTGCGCAGTAATTCTACAGGTATTCCGTCTATTCCAGGAGCCTTTCTGCCATTTAAATCTTTTAATGCTCTCTTAAATTCAGATCTCAGTATTGTTTCTCCCATTTCATCCTCCTCAACTTCCTCTTCTTCCTCTATAACACCATTTTCTAATTCATTTCCTCCGTATAACTCTTCAATATATTCCACCCATCTATCGACTTTACCTTTCGTATTATATATTGGTGTACCATCTTTGTTTAACACATTATTAGATTTTAATTTATGTACCCCAAAATTTTCCTTAACTTTCCTGTATGCTCCGTCCATTTTACCAATGTTCATTTCTCTTTCCACTTCTGAACACTTTTCTTTAATCCACTCTTCTTTCGCCAGTTTGCACTTCCTATTTATAGCATTTCTTAATTGCCGATAGTTCCTTTTACTTTCTTCATCATTAGCATTCTTATATTTTCTACGTTCATCCATCAGCTGCAATATATCGTCTGAAACCCAAGGTTTTCTACCAGTTCTCTTTATTCCGCCTAAGTTTGCTTCTGCTGATTTAAGAATTTCCTTTTTAACATTCTCCCATTCTTCTTCTACGTTTTCTACCTTATCTTTTTTTCTCAGACCTCTTGCGATGTCCTCCTCAAAAATCTTCTTTACCTCCTCTTTCTCAAGCTTCTCTAAATTCCACCGATTCATCTGACAACTTTTCTTCAGGTTTTTAAACCCCAATCTACATTTCATTATCACCAAATTATGGTCGCTATCAATGTCTGCTCCAGGGTAAGTTTTGCAGTCAACGAGTTGATTTCTAAATCTTTGCTTAACCATGATATAATCTATCTGATACCTTGCAGTATCGCCTGGCTTTTTCCAAGTGTATATTCTTCTATTATGATTTTTAAATTGGGTGTTGGCAATTACTAAATTATACTTCGTGCAAAACTCTATAAGTCGGTCCCCTCTTTCATTCCTTTTGCCCAGCCCGTATTCACCCACTATATTTCCTTCCTTGCCTTTTCCAATGCTTGCATTCCAATCTCCAGCTATTATTAAATTTTCATCTCCTTTTACGTGTTTAATTGCTTCATCAATCTCTTCGTATACACACTCTACCTCATCATCATCATGGGCGCTTGTAGGCATATAAACGTTAACAATCGTTGTCGGTTTAGGTTTTGATTTTATCCTTATTACAATGATTCTATCGCTATGCGTTTTGAAATACTCCACTCTCCTCCCTATCTTCTTGTTCATCACGAAACCTACTCCTGCCTGCCCATTATTTGATGCTGAGTTAATTACTCTAAAATCACCTGACCAAAAGTCGCCTTCCTCTTCCCACCGAACCTCACTAATTCCTACTATATCCACATTTGTCCTACCCATTTCCCTTTTTAAATTTTCTAGCCTACCAACCTTTTTCAAGCTTCTAACATTCCACGCTCCGACTCGTAGAATGTTATTTTTTAATTTTCTGGTGACCCCTTCCTTAGTAGTCCCCACCCGGAGATCCGAACGGGGGACTATTTTACCTCCGGAATATTTTACCAAGGAAGGCGCCTCCATTATTGCTATGTGAAAATGCAGAGAGCCACATTTTCTTGGAAAAAAAGCAGCTGTAGTTTTCCATTGCTTTCAGCTGCGCAGTACTCAGAGGACTGAGTGATGTTGATACGGCCGTTTAAGTCATTGTGACTCATGCCCCTAACAACTACTGAAAGAGCTGCTGCCCTCTTTCAGGAATCATTCCTTAGTCTGGCTCTCAACAGATACCTCTCCGATATGGTTGCACCTTCGGTCCAGCTACTCTGTATCCCTGAGCACTCAAGCCCCCTCACCAATGGCAAGGTCTCATGATTCATAGAGGAGGATAAACATACAGGAGTCATAAACATACATCTTATTAAACAAAAGTTTCCACGTCACCTACGAACAATTGATCTAAAAACCAAGCGTACTAACCGCATGCAGTAGATCAGCTGCTTTTGATTAATTGTTGTAGGTTTTTTAAACTTAAACATAAAAACATTTATTTTTTTTTACTATTTAACCGTTTTCTTTGTTTTTCTTTGTTCTTTGTGGTATTCTCTGCTTTGGCTATGAAAGGCCAACAACACGAGCAGCCAGTGTTACCAGTGTTATTTAAATTTTGAATGTTAATATTTCATTTATAATCTTTTCTACAGCTTCAGAAGTTATTAAAAATAAAATAATTACGTAAACAATTTTTATTTATAATTTATTTATAAACAAGCAGAAGCAGAAAAATCATTTGTTAAATTTTCTTCTATGTTGTTTCATTGTTGAGAAGTTATATAAGAGGTACTATACACAGTTTTTGAAAGACATTATTAAATAACGTTATTATGGTTAAGACTGTTGTAACTTGAAGTTTGTATGTCAAAACACTTCTGTTTAATGTCCTATTGAAGTCTCATACCAAAAAAAATAGATCATTTTGAGGTAGAAAATATAAAATATATATATTTAGAAAATATATATATATATTTCATTTTTTATATATTTATTTCATTTCATTTCAACAGTTGTACAGGAGAGATTTACTTTCATCTAGACAAGACAAACTTCAGTAAACACTAGATATAGTGTGCTGCTCAAACATTTCAAGTAACATTAAAAAAGAAGTAATTATAGGTAGGTAAACCTTTAGGATTTAGGTAGGTAAGACAGAAATCTACCTCCATATACAACACTTTGGACTGAAGAGCAATAAATAAGGATGCAATTATATTCAATTATTGGCATAATATACATTTAATCTATTTCACCTAAAGACCATAAAGTAGAACACCTTTCTCCAAATATAATTCCATAACATTTTTGAAACACAACATAATTTTTAAATTACTTATATCAATAAATATATTACTTATAATCAATTACTTATATTTTCTATATATTACTTTTTTCTATTTCTGGAAGTAAATAATAACAGGAAAAATTTAATCGTTAATTAAAATAAAAGACCTGAATTCATTATAGAGACAGACCCTTTCACAATAAATCTAAGCAAATTTTGAAACTTTTTATTTTATTTTATAATTATATTTATATTTCATGATAACTAAGAGATCCTGTTACTACGTAAAAGTTGTAAATCTGTAAAATAAAACACGTTCAAAATTGATTTCTCATTTGATACTGGAACTTTTTTTTGTAACATTTTTAACCGCTTAGAGGAACTGGTAATTTTGCCTTGCAGACATTGCCTCAGTCGACCCTAAGTGACATGGCTGTAACATTTCTCAATGTTAATTTTCTATATATTTTCAGTTAATACAACGGTAAAAGTATTATTCAGATTTGCCTGGCGGTTCATAAGTTTTATTAGAACCCGATCAATAATTAGAAACAAACACATAGGCACTGTGATTTACAAATAAATAAATAAACACTCTACAGATATATTAAAACATACCGGCAGTGAATAATCTCTCCACGATTGTTTTAAACACTCTATATAAATAAAAATGATCTGAAGAAAACTTCCAATAACTCAGAAACATCACGGTGTAATTCAATTTTCAAAATTTCCTTCTAACTGTCTGAAATATAATACAAAATATAAAAATATTTTATTGTTTTATTTTATAAAAAATATTTATAAATATGAAAAAAAAATGTTTATACATACATCAAATAGCAAAGGAAAGTAATAGCGTTATATTTTAGAAAGCCTTTCTACAATCAACAGGTGCTTTAACCATTAGGCTTGCGTAAATACTGTATAAAATACACAATTCTTAAATTCACAAACAATATTTACCTACAAGATTAACTTTAAACTTTAAAAACATCAGCGAAACAACAATTCCAAAAGAAGGTTAAAGAAAAGAGGGCATTGAGAAACCATTGATGGAGAAACCACATTATAAAGTAAACACTCTAATGATAAATGTAAATAATAAATGATTTTACATTGACCGGTCATAAAATTGTACAAATGCTGCGACTAAAAAATTAAAAAATTCCAGCACTATAAAATAAAATCCTTGAGTTTTGACTGCAATGAAAAGACAAAGCATCATTTCTCTATACAGTCAAAACTCAAGGATTTTATTTTATTTCTACAAACACTTTAAAGGTTGTCTCTTGTTTTTACTATTATACTGATTATACTAAATCATGGATAGCGGTGCTCTTTGGTAGTTGGCATCTCAGGAATGTATTCACCTCATTCATACGCTTTTTTTTTAAATTTCAAGTTTTTTAATAAAAGTTTTGTATAGACTCATATAAATAAAAGGGCAGCATGGATCCCTATCCAACACAATGTTAACTAACATTGGTACACTTACCTCTTGAACGAAATAAGGTATACCTTCTTTTTTTTCATTTTATACGTTGGTATGTTTTACAAATTCTGAACGTACAAGTCTTTTGTATAATAAAATGTTTCATTTTTTCCTCAAAAAATATTTAACATTTTTAAAAACTATACATTCAGTTGAAAGAGCAAAGTCAGTTGTACATTCACAAAAAATTTCAAGTTTTTTTTATAGTAGCTGAGAAAAGTGTACCTAAATACAAAAAAAATCAATTTTTTGGTCATGCGGTCTACGTGAAAGAAATATATGAAACTGTGGAATCGATATTAAAAGCGATAAAATACAAAGAGCATATTTGCAAGTTTGCAGTCGTTTGAAAGTTGTCGCGGCACAAAAAGTCATTATTAAGTAAAGAGCCGGCCATTTTGGCAGAACTTTATGGCCGGTGAAAAAAATGTAAAGCATTTATCGTTAATTATGAGCGGTAAAATCATACCGTAGCCTTTTCGCATAAAACTTAGACCGATGAAAAATTTTGACGACAAAATGGACGAGGATTTAATCGTTTAACAATAAGTTTTCCTAAATTGAGCGATTGTAAGTTCACGGAGAGTACATTTATCGGTCTCCAAATCAAAACTATGCTTAAGGATATAACTTTTCAGGATAAATTTAGGGAATGTGAATTAGCTGCATGGAAGTCCTTCAAAGACATTGATTAGGCATTTTTGTGGCAACAGAAATCATGAAAACTATGTTTTTACGGTTAATAAGCGGTTAAAAACCTACAAACATTTAGCATGTAGGATGTTATTAAAAATTCATTTCCTACACTCCCACGTAGACTTTTATCCTGAAAATTTGAGCTTTGTCAGTGATGAGAGCGTTTCCGGCAGGATATTCTGACTGTGGAGCATCATTACCAAGGAAGATGGGATCCTGAAATGACGGTTGACTATTGTTAGTTTTTATTTAGAGAAACCGATCAAACATCGTAAAAGCGAAAACGTTTGTCAACGTATTTTAAAAATTCGGTTCCGATGATGTAAATGTTTAAAAACTGTATCGAATATATTTCAATTCATCTGTATTTCAATAAACAGAAATTTAGCAGATTTAAACAAATTATAAATGAATAAACACAAATAATAACTTTTTTGAAATATTGTTATCACACTGATTATGCATTAATCGGTATAGTATGTATCTAAAAATGCGATGTATTACACAAAATTTTATTATTTTTGAATTCAGCACCCAAAATTTGTTAAAATCACCATGTACAATTCTAGATATACATATATTTTTTTTTATGTTTTGCTGCGTTTTAAAAATTCTGTTAGACATTTGCTGTACTTACTTTTGATTCAATCCGGATTTGAAACTACGGTTTCAAATTTTCTTTATCTTTCATAGTCATTTTCCACTTTCAATATTACATTTGAGAATCGGTAACCTTTTTTTTGTCACAGCCTCCGTGAGTTTGAAAGTACCTCCAGTACGGAACCTACAACTCAAAATCACTTGGCAAAAAGATTAGTAATGTACATAATATGAATAGTTAATTTTTTTTTTTTTTTTTTTGTTTTGCGTAGGAGGAGGGAAAAGCTCTAGCAGCCACCGTCTGCGCCCGCAACAGACGGTAGTGTCGGGCTCGCACCGACTAAAAACCCTCCCCTTCATGAAATAGGAACTGGACCTAACCACAAGGCACACGGTTGTGTGCCAAATAAATTGAAAAAAATTATATTCTATCGATGGGGAAACCTACTGGGACCCTATTAGGGATTGGGATCGCGGACGCGACTTAACTAAGTAATAATAATATAATATCTACGTTGAACCTGAAAAAACATACACAACATATACAAAATTTTACATCTATTTTCATAAAACTTAATTTATACTACTTGTCTAAGTAATTCTAATGTAAAATTTACGTCGAACCTGAAACAGAACATACACAAAAGTACACATAAAAAATTCCTACAGATAAGTTCCTATCAGGGAACCCTACTGGGACTTGGACCTACCGCGATTTTATATGACTATTATACTATCAACTTAAAAACTACACAACTTAATTGTAACATGCAAATTTATAATATTAAACAATAATAACAAAATGTAAAATTTATGATGAACCTGAAACAGAAACACATACACAAAAAATACACATAAAAAAATCCTACAGATAAGTTCCTATCAGGGAACCCTACTGGGACTTGGGACCTACCGCGATTTTATATGAATATTATACTATCAACTTAAAAACTACACAACTTATTTTTAACATGCAAATTTATAATATTAAACAATAATAAGAAAAGTAAATACCTTTAGTAGAAAATTATCCTACAGTAAAAGGGAGTACCGCAATGTAAGGAGGGCCACTTACACGGCAGCTCTCCCTTAGAATATTAAATGAACCGTTGAGTTACCTGAAACAAAAGAAAATAAGACAAATTCAATTAGCGGTTGTGAAATTAATATAGTTTAAATTTAATATAGAAATAGAATCGCTTGCTAGGTAGGTACATAAGATAAGCTATACCCTCTTCCACTAGATAGATACCGAGAACACTGAATTTTTTACATCTCCGACATCGTTAGATATCCTGTGAGAAATCATTGAAAAACACCATTTTAATAGATCAAGGTGGAAGAAAATAAAGGAATAAAGTGGATGTTAGAAAGGCGTAATCCACAAGGATCGCTAAACAAGACAACTCGCTCAAAGAAATTCTAAGCCGCTTTTAAGGCAGCAGGGATTCCTCTCTTACAAGAACAGAGCGCTTTTACCAAGAATAGAAGCAAAAAAATTATTGTGAATTAAGATCACCGATATAGATGGTAGCAGATCTATATCGCATCCAGGAATGTGTGTTATATGAACCTATTTGGACGAGCTAAAATTTTCAGCTAAGAATAATGTCGAATGGTAACAAAAATCGACACAGGATGTCGGTTCAGTACACCATCTGATCCTTTTACTAATTTTTATATATATATTATTTTTTAAAATTATACTTAATATTTTTATAGAATGAACTGCATCATTTATTTTCTTATTATTTTTACAATTTTATATAGATTTCCACTTGTTTTGATCGCTCTGGTATTTAAAATTCATGAAATATTTATTTATGTACCGTCTAATTTGCAAGTATATTCTACAACAAGTTTTGACAATGAGGTGCGAGCACGGTTTCATTCAATTTTCAAACCGCTGCCAGGCAAGAGATTCATCGCCAAAGCAAGCAAAACAATAAAGGACTAAACAAAATTTCTATGTCAAAAAAGAAAAAAAACTTGTGAAACCACTTCTAAATTTTCACACAGTATATCTTCTATTAAAATAATACGTTAAATGAAGATATCGCTTTGTTTCATCTATCAAAACCCCGTTCTCTATCTGTAAACGTACATAAAATTCATTTTTATTATAATTAAAAGTTTGGGGGTATCCAAGTGAAAAGATGACTGTCACGACAATAATTTGATAATTATTTCATTCATTTTACACGATGAAATCTCTCAATATCAATCGTTTTTCATGACTATTCTTTACATTAGAAACAAATAATTGTTGTCAACAAAAAGAATAATTTAGTTAAATTATATATTGCATTTCAATTTTATTAACAACGATGAAAAAATCAAGTGATTTACTGCTAACCGATAAATACTCAAAATATTATTAGGAAGGTTAAAAATATGAATAACAGTCCCTTGAAATATAAGCCAACAAATGTACAAGATAATCTTATGAAGTTTCATTGCAGTAACTAACAAAATTTATAAAAATTTGTGTAAACACCACCTAAACACAGTAATTACATTACTTATACTTACCTTATTTATTTCCAATAACTAGTTTGTGCAGTCAGTACCTTAAACCTTCAGTTTGTATTAAATTGTAACTTATTCTTTTTAATTGATTTGTATTTTTTTTTCATTATAAATATTTCTACATTTATGTTCATAATATAATTTAAAATTTCACAACAGGTAACATTATAATTTATGTTAAAAAAGAGAACTCATTAAAAAGAATAAGTTTTAATGCGATAAAAACAGAATTTAATACAGACTGAAGATGCAGGGGTACTGCGAAAAACAGTCAGTGCAAACTTATATGGCAAGTTTATTTTATCTAATTACTGTGTTTTGGTGGTTTATATTTCAAATAAAATATATATCAGAGACAAATTAGGCATTGACCGGATACTGGCACTTCTCTATATGTAATGCTACTAAGTTTCGTCTCTTTATTATTCTGATGTTTCCTTTATTGCATTTATATTGTAATTTGCCACACAAAATTTCTGTGTCCCAAATGACATTTAATATCAGATCTACCTAAAATTTTTTTAAAAAGTTAGAAATAAAAATAACTGCAGTATCACTAATGTCCTGACCTTCTCTTTTCCTGTTTAGCCTCTGGAACCACCGTAAGATATTACTTCAGAGGATGATATGTATGAAAATTTAAATGAAGTGCAGTCTTGTTCAGTCTCAGGTCAACCGTTCCTGAAATGTATGGTTAATTGAAACCCTACCGTGAAAGAACACAGATATCCACAATCTAGTATTCAAATCCATTTAAAATCTTTACTAGGATTTGAACCTTACAACTCTCGACTTTGAAATCATTTGACTTGCAATGACGAGTTAACGACTAGACTAGACCGGTCGGGTAATGCCCTAACCCTGGCCCCTGGTACAAGTTAAGTGATAATGGCTGGTTGAAGCCACAGAGAAGCTCCATTACTTGGTCGTTCTAACTGAAGCTAAACATTACATAAATGGATGGAATCTTTTAATAAATACTAGTATTATTGTGAAATATATATAATGTAGTAAAGAATTAATAGTACCTTAATATTATACCATTCATCACCACGGCTAATCCAAGGATCAAATCCATCGAGCAGCTGAAAGAATCGATCGATCTGGTACTCTGAAGATGTAGGACGCAGGATGAAGTGAAATGAAGGATGAAGTGACGAAATGTTGAATATAACCCGGTAATCTGTATTATTTCAAGTCTCATTTTTATTTATAGTTTGTAAATTTTTATAGTGAGGAAGATAACGTTCACACTTTGATCTTGATCGCACTTTAATTTCACACTTTATTTACACCAATCACTTTATTTACCCCACAATTTCAGAATATGAAAAAGATAAAATAATTACATACTAAAAACCGGGGTCAGTTCACGCCTTTTTAATATGCAAGGCAAATATATTACATATAAAAATTATTAAATTTTGAAGTAATTTGATTACTGTTATGCTAGATGGATTTTTTCAAATAATCATTCTCCTTAGGTGTTTACCACAAAAAAATGGTAAATTTTGCAACTAAGTTAATTTTTTAAATAAAAAAATAAGCAAATAAAGTTAAATAATTTATTATGGCACCTCTAAAATCGGCTGACCCTGGTTTGAAAAAATTAAACTAACATGCAAACATGCATCTTCTTTGAAGCAGGTGGCTGGCTGAACGCTGATTGGGGAAAGCAAAGGGGTATTCAAAATTTAAAATACTTCAAATAAAAAAAAAATTCTTAAAATTGTAATTAGATATAAATATGCTCTAACCTTCAATTTGATTAACACCTACCAAAAAAATTTAAGAAAAAGCTTATGTAATATAATAAATATAAAATATATATATATATAAATAAATATATATTATATCCTACGTGAACCAGATTTAAAAGCTACAGTTAATTAAGAAATTGCTTCTATATCTTTACTTATTTTTTAAATTTCTTGAACTAAATGATTAATTTTGTCAATGAAATGAATAAAATTTAAATAATTTATAAAAAGGGTAATTTTAAAAACCTACTAATTAATATTTCAAATAAAATTTTATAAAGCAATTTAAACTACAAAAGGAATTTTTACGTGATGTAATACTAAAAAAAAATGTAAATTGATTTATAAGGAGGACTTCAGCCATTGGTCTGGTAGTGAAGTGATGAGCTGAAAAGACAAAGAAACATAATAAACATAGAACAAATATAAATAAACTATATCACCCCCCAAATATATAAACACATTTATATACACAGCACCCCCCAACCGAAACCCGATGAACGATATCGGGATGATGAAATGCGGCCGCGACGCGGTTGACGCGGTACGAATATTTTATGTACCCAGCACTCGCGAGAGCTATTCATTGCATACAACATAGATATTTACAATGTCAATATGTAATCAAGAATAATAATTAAAAATAATTCTGTATCATATTAGGTACCTGATAAGCTAAGATGCGAATAATACACCCGGAACTGTGCAAGAGCACATCGAATCTCCTACCTACCTTAAGGAAAAAGTTGAAATAATACACCCCAAACTGTGTCAGAGCATATCAGATTTGCTATCTGTAGAGGAAAAATCTAAAATAATACAACCCGAACTGTGTCAGATCATATCAGATTTGCTATGTGTTGATCAAAAATCTAAAATAATACACCCTGAACTTTGTCAGAGCATATCAGATTTGTTATCTGTAGAGGAAAAATCTAAAATAATACACCCCAAACTGTGTCAGAGCATATCAGCTTTGCTATGTGTTGATCAAAAATCTAGAATAATACACCCTGAACTTTGTCAGAGCATACCAGATTTGCTATCTGTAGAGGAAAAATCTAAAATAATACACCCCGAACTGTGTCAGAGCATATCAGATTTGCTATCTGTAGAGAAAAATCTAAAATAATACACCCTGAACTGTGTCAGAGCATATCAGATTTGCTATCTGTAGAGGAAAAATCTAAAATAATACACCCTGAACTGTGTCAGAGCATATCAGATTTGCTATCTATAGAGGAAAAATCTAAAATAATACACCCCGAACTGTGTCAGAGCATATCAGATTTGCTATCTGTAGAGAAAAATCTAAAATAATACACCCTGAACTGTGTCAGAGCATATCAGATTTGCTATCTGTAGAGGAAAAATCTAAAATAATATACCCCGAACTGTGTCAGAGCATATCATATTTGCTATCTGTAGAGGAAAAATCTAAAATAATACACCCTGAACTGTTTCAGAGCATATCAGATTTGCTATGTGTTGATCAAAAATCTAAAATAATACACCCTGAACTTTGTCAGAGCATATCAAATTTGCTATGTGTTGATCAAAAATCTAAAATAATACACCCTGAACTGTGTCAGAGCATATCAGATTTGCTATCTGTAGAGGAAAAATCTAAAATAATACACCCCGAAGTGTGTCAGAGCATATCAGATTTGCTATCTGTAGAGGAAAAATCTAAAATAATACACCCCGAACTGTGTCAGAGCATATCAGATTTGCTATGTATAGAGGAAAAATCTAAAATAATACACCCCGAACTGTGTCAGAGCATATCAGATTTGCTATCTGTAGAGAAAAATCTAAAATAATATACCCCGAACCGTGTCAGAGCATATCATATTTGTTATCTGTAGAGGAAAAATCTAAAATAATACACCCTGAACTGTGTCAGAGCATATCAGATTTGCTATCTGTAGAGGAAAAATCTAAAATAATACACCCCGAAGTGTGTCAGAGCATATCAGATTTGCTGTGTTGATCAAAAATCTAAAATAATACATCCTGAACTTTGTCAGAGCACATCAAGTTTGCTGTATGTATAACACACTCTAATCTGTGTGTTTTTACAATTTCATAATTTGAAACTATTTCTAAAAATGAAACCGAATTAGAAGATTGAACTAGGGAAATATATGAGTTAACCAGAAGACTTTAGTTTTATAATTTCAACAAGAAAATATTATTGATTTGAAGAAATATAACTTAAGGGATTTTTGTATTATTTTCAATATTAAAAATAGAAGATTTTTCAAAGAAATCAATTACTCAGAGAGTTTTCAATCAATGAATTTACTTGTATTTTCCATATTTCTTTTTTCCCCTTTTGTACTTGTGTAGATGTTGCATTACTATCCAGACCTCTTAATTACCCCTTTTAAGATTCTCTTAAGAATGCATTTTCACAGCATAATATGGCCAATCCCGGTTGTAATTAAAAAAAAGTCGATTTATATTATTGAAAAAAAGGTGAAGTTGCTAATGAATAGCAAATGGAATCAAATTGTGATCGATGACAATCCAAGTGAAAAGGGGGATTAAATAATGCAAATACTAAATGTAATATTGAAGTTACCTTTATCTGTAGGATTATAGAAAAAAATTAAAACTTATTATTAAGTAATCCATAAGGAGGTCTTTTTTCATCAACGATGTAATATAAGTACAAAGGAATTCTATATGTGAACACCGGGTGGTGCAGAATGATTAATAGCAGGTGACAGGTACCGATTAAATCACAAATTCTAATCTTGTATAAGAATAGAGAAGGTGCTCGATTTCAGTTTTACACGGTTTGGAAAAATGGTTTATAAAAAATATACATTTATAGAAATAAACGAATAATTTCAGTGGATAACCATCGGGCAAGATATGGCATATACTCTAGAAGACTAAAACAGCGGGTTTATATATTTAGTTTGCTCATACAAAAGGTTTAATGTAGTGTATTTTTAGGTTTAATATTCCCGTAAAATTATCAAAGGTAATAATGATGGGTCTTTAAATAGAACTAAAATGATTCCTGACCGATATACTGTAATAGTTCCTTGATGTTTCTGGGCCGAAGACTAGTATATGTTCAAATACTGTGTGACGGTGTCAAAAATAGATTTATGTAATGTTAGATGCTTTTAGAATAGTTAGGGCTTTTAGAATACTTAGAAGATGTTTTTAAATGAAAGCTAAAAAAATCTGATGTGTTGTATCCTTAAATTTATTTATATATAGATAATCAAAGGGACATTTCGGATTTAATTTTGTTGTTAAATATGATTATTTATTTAAGAAATTACTTCATATAATTATAAAAATAAAGGCGAATCCAGAAAGAAAAATAAAATGAGAGACTGTTTACATAAACAGATCTAATACGATTGAAAAAAGCCAATACTATGAATTAACAAATCATAAATTTCTATTTATTTTTAAAAAAATGGTAAAGTTGTATAAACAGTCTTAAGTGGTTTATGTACCCTCTTACTTAAGATTAATCATATTATAATTTAACCTCTTTGAAGACACATTTCTAATTTAATACTTGAAAATCAAATTATATTACTTTTAAACTTAGATATTCGACTCAAATACAGCAGAATGAATGATATACATAAAATACCCATCATCTAAACTTAAATTAGTGTAATTAATGTTAGTAAGTTAGTCGATGTTACCAAAACAATTTTTTATGATAAAACAGTTATATTTGTAAGCTACATAAAAAGAACATGCAATTACAACCTATATAAAGAAACATGAAATTACTCTCTACATAACAAGTACATGCAATTACAAGCTACCTAATTATTTTATGTATATTATTAAAATTACTGTATTTGGCCAACAAAACCTGTAAACATAATTTGTATATGAAATAGTAAAAACATTTATCTCTCTCCAAAGAGGTTAAAGTTAAATATTTAATTAAAAGGTTAGGAAAATAATGCTTATTGACATTTTTGAAAAATTGTACTATTGGCATTACATTAAAAAACAGAGAATTCACATAAAGAACAAAATTACAGTGTACTACTTGTTATTATGAAAATAAATAAAACCTTTGCAGTATATGATCATTTGACTACTTGCTTAAAGGCACGAATATAAACCGGGATTGTATTTTTCTTCCTGTATGAAGTTTTTCAAACAGCTATACATAATTAAATAAATTGAGTAAAACAATTGTAACTGAAAAGAAAAAGCAGAATAAAAAATTGTAAATGATTTCAACGAAGAAATTATTTGAAATAATCGGCTAACGTTTTGATATAAATGTAGCGACAAGGGAGGTACCAAGGAAGGTACCATTTGTCTACCAAGCGTAGACAAAAATTCATTTAGAAGAATAAGTAATTAAAAAAATTATGCCCTTATTTTTTCTTTCTACCTAGTCACCTGTATAAACAGAAAAATAAAAAATTTGCACCTGCTTGAAAATAATTAAAGAATACGATTAAACTTTTTTGATTGTATTACATACAGTATTCAGAAATTTGTGTGCCTGTTGGCAATTCACTAAACACGGTAATAAATCAAATGAAAATGGACGGGGAAAATATTGAAAATGGATTAGAGCAAGTTTTGTTTGGATTAGTGTATTCTGTTGGTATTTATTTGTGAACTGAAGGAATTAGAATAAATTTTGGCAAAAAATCTGAAACAGTATTGGTTGATTACACTGTGAAACAGCTTTACAAAAGATTTCTTTATCAGGTTACAATCAAGAGACCCAGAAATGAATGCGGTTAACTACAACTGACGTCCAGGAAAAATTTAGAAATATAGGAAACAAAAATAAATTTAAAACTATGTTTAATTAACATAAAAGATAATTTCTTATTAATATAAACTCTTGAGAAATAAATGAAGAATACCTCTGCAATAATGGAAAATATTTGTAGATGTGATAATTGGCTTTTATTTCTAGAATTTTCTAGAGAATTACAGAAAAAATAAATTGAACATCGTAGATGTGAAAATGTGTGGATGTCCGATAAGATTTAGTTCAATGATTTTGTATGAAAGAAGATTCTGATCGTTCTAACGGGAAGATAACACAATTATTATCATCTGAAAAAACTAAAAAAGAATAACTGCATTTTAAATATGATATAAAACTGCACATTGTTATTTTCCTAATTCAAAATACAAACTGTTTCTTAATATAGTTTCTAAACAATATTTCCTGTTTCAGCAATAATAATTAAAGTGTTCGATACATCAAACAATAAAATTTGATAGTTCCTTCAAGATATTCATCGTACTAAGGTATTTGTACTTATTTTCAGTACACATTAAAGGTAGCCAATCGCAATAAAAAACATGTCTATTCAGTTCATATAAATTACACTTAACTATTTATACAAGTAATGTATCCAGATGTAATATAAAAATTAGGCAATTCCTATAAAATTATTTAAAATATTAATACATTTTATAGCATTTTCTTGAATAAAATTCATTTTAGTACCTACATAAAATTCATCGGTAATTAATTTTATAAAAATTTTGCCACGTTGATGTATCCATTTCAAAAAAAGGTTACATCACCCCTGTTTTTTTTAATAAAACAAATTTTGTAAAATGGAAGATAATTATTAATCTAGAATAGATTTTAAATTAAAAAACAAAATTTCATGTAAATAAGATCATCATATAAACTGTAGCAACGTGCTTTAAAAAATCTACGTTAAATTTGAATCATCATTAAACTGTAAATTAAGAAAAAAAAATGTTTAATTTAAAACAGATATATTAAAAAAAAATAATAAATCTATGTTGCATACAATAAAATAAATGTCCCTCACTTTAAAATAATGTCCTAAATTGTATGGTTTTTCTCTCTAGAAGATTGTTCATAGTTACCATACAGACGAGAGATGTTCACTTTTAGACGGTAACGACGCAACTAAAATATGTCTTACTTCGTATAAGGTTACAAGATTGAAAAACAAGTTTCTGCGTCTCTGATTGGTCAATGATATCGGAGTGTTTCGTCATAGACCCGAGCGGCTACCTCGTGACATCTCTTAATCCGTTCAACGTTAAAAGAATAGACCCACTCTGTGATAAGAATTGAAAAACAAGTTAATTACATTTCTGCGTCTCTGATTGGTCAATAATATCGGAGTGTTTCGTTACAGACCCGAGCGACGTCTCTTAATCCGTTCAACGTTAAAAGAATAGACCAACTCTGTTATACGAATTGAAAAACAAGTTAATTACTTTTCTGCGTCTCTGATTGGTGAATAGTATTAAAAATTGTTAAATCGTTCTAATGAATCCATCCTGTCGTAACTTGTAATCTTCAACACATAATAGCATTAAAATATATATTTGAATTTAAAATAAAAAGAAGGAACTAATTTCAAAATGATTTTTTTTACTTTAACCTGTATTAATATATTTATTAATAAAAACAAATTACGTCATCAAAATTACCGATCTAATTGAAAATTAAACAGACATTTTTTTGAATAGTAATTTACAGAACTGAACTTTTGTTTTTTGCATCGGTATTTATTTTTTCAGCTAAGAAAAAAAAATTGGTTATGTTATATTCTCTAAGACAGTATAAGACCTTATACTGTCTTAGAGAATATAACATAACCAATTTTTTTAATTAATTTTTTTAATTTAATTAATTTTTTTAATTTAATTAACAAATTAATACCGATGAAATTTGATAAATAAAAAATGAATTTGGTTATAAATTAATTTCCAGACATAATATTTTTTATTAAAAGGGATATATTAGGTTTGCGCCTTTCCTAACACTGAAGTTTCACATAAAATTCTCCCTATATCTAACTTCAATTAGACTATGCGCCAAATCGTTTTTGATTACGTCTTTAAACGCCAAAAATACTATGCTAAGAAAGCAAGTGTTGATTCCAACAACGACAGTTTTGTTGTACAATTCAATTTACTCAGAGTCCTCTTGGTTTACTTAAAAATCAAGAAACAGATTTACAAATTTAATAAGCCTGTAATAAAAACATACCCTTCTCTCTTTGCTTTGATCCGCTTTCGGGAGCGAGGTCAACACCTCATCATAGTTACTCGAGGCCTCCTTTTACGTTTCTGAAGCACTTTGACCTCCAGCCTTTTACTAACGACAGATTCTGAAATGACTCTACTGTCTCTTTATCATCCGCTAAGACAACCAGACCTTTCCTACTGTGTTTTATGTTCCTAATTTTCAAATTTCCTTGAAATTTCCTTTTATTCCTTTCTAATTTCCTTAATAGTTTTGTGGAGCTTTCCTTCCTGTTTATGAATGTGACTTCTGGTTGCTTGTGGGTTAAGCTGGTCTCTCGCTTGCCTTTAAGCACCTAGGCGTAGAGTTTCCGCTTCGCCCTAATAAGTACAGGCGCTGGGCGCTGGTACCGGGACGGAATTTGCCTCTTTTCTTTAACTATAACCTCCTTGACTTCAGTTGGCTTAGAGACAAGCGCCTCAAATCCGTTCGCCAAAGCACAGTTCCCTAAACTCATGTTTAGGAAACATTTATGTTTAGAGAACATTTCCCTAAACTCATTATGCCTAGGGATCACTCGTCTTCAAGAAATCCAACAACTGCTCACACAGTTATTCAAATTGTGTACCAGAGATACAGAACTACCAGCCTTAACTAAATCACTATTCAGACTAATTTTTGGTATCCCTAATTAGTCTCTGTCATCTACTACTTTGTCGGGCAAGCCGACATATTTGAAATACGAGCAGCCGGTGGCCTGATTCCCTCACGTCACTTTTTGCACGTCTTAACCGCTGCTGAATAGTTTAAGCGAAAATACTAATTTCGGTCCCTGCTCTGAAAAGAGCGTATACAGGAGTAATCGCCTTAATTCGCCCAGGTAGACTGTCCGCCCTACCTGGGCGAACCTTTGCTCGTTACAGGGTATTTATACCAAAACCCACCGGGTCGGTCTAGTGGTTAACGCGTCTTCCCAAATCAGCTGATTTGGAAGTCGAGAGTTACAGCGTTCAAGTCCTAGTAAAGCCAGTTATTTTTACACGGATTTGAATACTAGATCGTGGATACCGGTGTTCTTTGGCGGTTGGGTTTCAATTAACCACACATCTCAGGAACGGTCGAACTGAGAATGTACAAGACTACACTTCATTTACACTCATACCCTCCTCATTCATCCTCTGAAGAATTATCTAAACGGTAGTTACCGGAGGCTAAACAGGAAAAAGAAAGACATAAAAAGGGTATTTACACCAGCAGTCGTTGCCACAAAAAGCCGATCGCTTTACAAGGCTCTTGAGGCAGATGCATGTCTAAATCAAACACCAGATACCAAAAAGGAACTCGGTGAAAACGGTCAAATCATGAACGAATCCACCCTTTTTATGCAGATGCTGTTAAAACATTAGTCAGTAAGAATTAAAAACCCGGGGAACGTAACCGCTTGACACCGGTTTAAAAAAACACCAAAGCTAACCTAAGTCACGGTAACAACTTTGATTATACGCATCAGAAGGACCAAAGTTTAGGATAAGGTTGCGACAATATTTTAAAGGTGATTGCAGAACAACAATTTTTTCATTAAAAAAATTCAGGTTATGTTACCCCTTACTATTCCAGCTATTAACCATTTTTTACATTACGTAGTATTTTACAGCTGTTTAGTATTTTTTACCACTAGTTTCAAAGATTGTCACAGGACTTCTGAAGTAGTTCTGTACTGTCATATAAAATAAATGTTGTTTTTCGGTGTTTAATGATAGAAAAATTATTTAACATTCCCCGTACTTTATTAACATTTTTTCTGATGTCTTTCATTTAAAACCAAATGAAAGATATGCAGCTTAAAAATAATTTTACTGCACTTTAATTAAGAAAGTAAACTATTTTCATTGCCTACTAATTTAATTTATAATATTGCCGTGATTGGTTAGGTTGATATTTTTTTTTTTTTTTTGTCTTCAGTCATTTGACTGGTTTGATGCAGCTCTCCAAGATTCCCTATCTAGTGCTAGTCGTTTCATTTCAGTATACCCTCTACATCCTACATCCCCAACAATTTGTTTTACATACTCCAAACGTGGCCTGCCTACACAATTTTTCCCTTCTACCTGTCCTTCCAATATTAAAGCGACTATTCCAGGATGCCTTAGTATGTGGCCTATAAGTCTGTCTCTTCTTTTAACTATATTTTTCCAAATGCTTCTTTCTTCATCTATTTGCCGCAATACCTCTTCATTTGTCACTTTATCCACCCATGTGATTTTTAACATTCTCCTATAGCACCGCATTTCAAAAGCTTCTAATCTTTTCTTCTCAGATACTCCGATCGTCCAAGTTTCACTTCCATATAAAGCGACACTCCAAACATACACTTTCAAAAATCTTTTCCTGACATTTAAATTCATTTTTGATGTAAACAAATTATATTTCTTACTGAAGGCTCGTTTAGCTTGTGCTATTCGGCATTTTATATAGCTCCTGCTTCGTCCATCTTTAGTAATTTTACTTCCCAAATAACAAAATTCTTCTACCTCCATAATCTTTTCTCCTCCTATTTTCACATTCAGCGGTCCATCTTTGTTATTTCTACTACATTTCATTACTTTTGTTTTGTTCTTGTTTATTTTCATGCGATAGTTCTTGCGTAGGACTTCATCTATGCCGTTCATTGTTTCTTCTAAATCCTTTTTACTCTCGGCTAGAATTACTATATCATCAGCAAATCGTAGCATCTTTATCTTTTCACCTTGTACTGTTACTCCGAATCTAAATTGTTCTTTAACATCATTAACTGCTAGTTCCATGTAAAAATTAAAAAGTAACGGGGATTGGGAACTTCCTCGTCGTAGTCCCTTTCTTATTACGGCTTCTTTCTTATGTTCTTCAATTGTTACTGTTGCTGTTTGGTTCCTGTAAATGTCAGCAATTATTCTTCTATCTCTATTCTTGAACCGTAAACTTTTTAAAATGCTGAACATAGCAATTATACCTGGCGATAATGTTCAGTACTCTTTCGTTATATGTTACCCAAAAATTCTTGCCCAAATCACTCAAAAATAATTATCATGTTAAAAAAACAATTTTAGATCGACAAAAAATGGGAAAAATGTTTTTCAATTTTTGCAAAAAATTTTTTCGATTTTTTCTATATATTTTTTTTTAAATTATCGGAACGTAAAATTATAATTTTACATTTAGACCGTATATTGTAAAAATCGGTGGGGCTCCGCCCCCCCCTAATCCCCTTCAACAATCATTATACAGAGTGATTCAGGAGGATAGGGCAATACTTTGACAACTCATTCTAGAGGCTAAAAATAAGAAAAATGTTCATATAAACATAGGTCCGAAAACGCGTCGTTAGCGAGTTATACAGGGTGAAAGATTTCACCCGACTTTCAGTTGCTCCGGTAAATTAAGGCTTTCTGAAAAACTGGGAAGGTCAATTAAGGGGAAAATTGTTTCTTACGGTTTTTGAGCTGGGAAATCGAAAAAAATAGGTCCCAGAACTGTATCTCTCTTAGTTTCCAAGATATCCCGTGTAAAACGCCAAAAATAGGGTCAAAAAACACATTTTTTGCGTTTGACGAACAATAACGTTGTTAAATTGGCGATAAATAATACATTTTTAAAACGTAAATTGTAGAGAATTTAATTTTAAGAAGATTGAGATGTAAATAATGTCGACAGAAAACAAATAAAATTTTAAACACGTCGACTCTTATTAACAACAAAACTGATTAATTTTTAACAGATTAAAAAACTTTTTCGTTATATACAGTAAAAAATAACTGGAGGAAGAAAGAATACGTACTGTTTTTTTTATGATAATGATAAAATGCTGCTTACAAGTAGTATTTCATGCGGTTTAATAACTTTCAAAAATGCCACCGTTGTGTTCAATGCACTTTTCAACGCGTTGTACTAGATTTTGTGTTGCCAGTCTAACGGTATCTTTGCGTTCTTTGATTATAGTTGCAGCGTTGAGAACGGGAGCGATCAGTTCATCGCGTGCGTCTGCTTTTTGCTTGTAAACTTCATTTTTCAACCGTCCCCACAAACAATAATCCAACGGACTTTTCGATTTAGTACAACACGACCAGGATACCTATTTCGATTTTCCGTAACCGCTGCCTCAGTCCTTCCATAGCAAAATCCATAGATGAAAATCACGTCGGAATATTCGGCATTAGTGAAGATAGGCAGCATTTTTCAAAACAAAACTAAACAGAATTTCCCTTTTTTTAACAGACTGGATTTTTATGCGCTGTAAAACGAATACAATATTACACTTCTTAACAGTTTTCTGAAAATTTTACGATACGAATTAAATATTTTTTGGCTTTTTACACGGGATGTCATAGAAACTAAGATAGATACAGTTCTGGGAGTTACTTTTTTCGATTTCCCAGCTCAAAAACCATAAGAAACAATTGAATTTGTCCCTTAATTGATCTTCCCAGAATTTCAGAAAGTCTTAATTTACCCGGAGGAACTGAAACTCGGGCGTAATCTTTCATCCTGTATAACTCGCTAACGAAGCATTTTCGGACCTACGTTTACGTGAACTTTTTTCTTATTTTTAGCCTTAAGAATGAGTTGTCAAAGTTTGCCCTGTATTTCCTTGATTTTGGGCATAAAAATAATTTTAAAATGAAAAAAACATATTTTTCCTCGTTAATCAAGTATGAACATATTAGGAATTCACTCGATATAACCATTTATAGTTAATTATTTTATTAATATAATTTAATCAAACTTAACCTACGCTCGCTAACGTTCCCTAATTAACACGGTAATGGTTTGAGTATTTAAATAATAAATTCAGTAATTGTAACAATTATTTATTATTTAAATAATGAAAACATTATTGTTAATTTGTCGATGTCAACGAGCGTAGGTAAAAAAATATTTTTTTTCCTTAATTCTCGCCTAAAAATTGTTATTTGTAACAAAAAAAAACAAACAAAAGGGTGCTTAGGACCGCACGGCCGAAGTGAAAACTTGTATGGGATCGCAATCGTTTCGAATTAATATATATATTTATATATTACAAGTAGCGTATAACGATTACATTCAATAGCCGCTTTAACCTTTCACCCCTAGAACCAATTTAAACGTGTTTTTTCCACGATTATCCCGTGTTTGTAGTAAAATTTTCCCGCTGGAAGACTGGATTTGCTGCAAAATACATAATAAAACACTGGTTTCAGACGCCCAGAAAATAGTATATTACTATACTTACAGTGTATTAATATACGTTTAATTTTTCTTCTGCGTAACTTATATACAACATTTTTCACCCGACGCCTCAGATTACGTTGTAGCCGATTGGTATAACGCGTCTTTCCGCTGCGGTGCTCGTAACAGTTCGAGTCTTAGGGGGGCTAGATTTTTTTTCACTTTAAATATTATTTATTTATTTAATTCAAACCAACCTTTATAATTAATTATTATAAATAATATTTAAAACGAAAATATTAACCAAATTGACGCCCCTGCGTAATTTCAAACATCCAGCTGGGATTAAGGGAATAGGGAATTTCCCACCGGGACTTCCTATTAAATTACATATATACATTTTTAAAAGTACATAAAATTTTGTTTCATTATTAACTTGACTTATTATTTAGTATTTACAATCAGAGGTTAATAATTATTAATAAATCAATATATTTAAATTGAAAAAAAAAGGAGATGAAGTCTGATTCGAACCGATATCCCTTCCTCTTGTAAGATCCAAATATTTCATTAATTAAAATTTTATTGAGCTATAACTCTGGAACCGATGAAAATAAGTACCGCTTATAATATATAGTCGAAAAGCTCTCAATAAAATTGATCGTGTTTTATTACCGACATGATTTTTCCATCGTTCTCTATTTGAACGCTTAAAACTCGATAACGAAGGCGTTAACAGAAAAACGGCGTTCACCGTTGTTTTTATCATAAAATTTTAAACCGAAATCACGTATCGTACGTCAACCTTTCTATTTAAAAAATTAAATTTGATTCAATACGGCGGAAAAAATTAAAAGCCCACCGTAATGCCGATTTTTTAACTTTCCTGAACCCCATTTCTTTCTGCGCCCGTACCCGCTATTTTCGAATTACAATATATTTACACGTTTTTTTTTTTTATGAAGGATTCGGCGATTATATTTCTTCTTAGCTTCCGTCGCCCTATTTTGCGCATATACTAACTGCAGAGGCGTGCCTGTGGCACGCCCTCCGCAGCTAGACCCTGTAGACCGGTAATTGCTAGCGCACAGATTTCAGCGTATTTAGCGAAAGATCAGATCTGTAGGTATTACGTCGGGTGAGTGCGATCAAAACAGAGGGCTAAATTTATTAATTTCCGGATAACCGAGATCCGGTCGATCGAGAGTGTACCAGATGAGTTAAACGATTAGCGCTCGACCTGCCGATACTTACGCCGTTTGAATAGTAAAAATCGGACGAGCGGTTGCCGAGATATCACGGCGGCACCCCCTACCCAATTTCCGAACGGCACCCCGGGGGCGCTTGAAAACATTATCGTCTGTCGGGAACCGCTGGGAGGGGATGGGGTTGCGTCGAGGTGAGTTGAGAAAATTTTTCAGAGCGCTAGGACCGACCGTTTTCGAGATATTTGCGATTTTCTTTCGAAAATTCGGATCCTATTAAAAAGTACTACATTTTTCCCAAGCCACGATATATATATATATATGTGTGTGTGTGTGTGTGCGGTATATAGATATATAATAATAATATAACAATAAATGTTTATAATAATAAAAGCAATTGTAAAAATTAAAAAAAAGGAAAAATTAAAAATATCTTTTTAAAAGAATTAAATTTGACTAAAGAAAATAATAAATTAAAAAAATAGAAATCAAGGTAATTAAATGAAGGATTAAACATAGTTACGAGGGATTTAAATATTAAATCAACTTTGAGAGAGATTTAATTTTTTAATGGATTATGACGTTGTAGAAATAGCAGAGGTATTTAAAAATTAAAAGTCCTCACCTGTCTTATATCGATTTATCCTCCAACGAAAATATTTAAAATTAAAAGAGTTCTTTAATTCGATTAATCGAAAAAATCGATTTTCAGAGAGGTCGTTGTAGAAATAGTAGACATTTAAAGATTAAAGTCCTCACTAGGTGTTACATGGATAAGAAAACATTTAAAAGCAGTAATTTAAAATTTAAAGAGATCTTTAATACGATTAATCCAAACATTCAATTTTCATAGATATTCAATTTTTAAATAGGCACAATTACGTATGTGTATACAGAATGTTTCTAAAGTACTGGGCTGGCAATATTTTTTCGAATTCTACTTTTAAAACTAAACGAAAAATATCCCACACCAATAAACCATAGAGCTTAATTTTTAAATGTATTTTTAATAGGGACGATTACGTATGTGTATACAGAGTATTTCTAAAGTACTGGGCTGGCAATATTTTTTCGAATTCTACTTGTAAAACTAAACGAAAAATATCCCAAACCAATAAACCATAGAGCTTAATTTTTAAATGTATTTTTAATAGGGACGATTACGTATGTGTATACAGAGTGTTTCTAAAGTACTGGGCTGGCAATATTTTTTCGAATTCTACTGGTAAAACTAAACGAAAAATATCCCACACCAATAAACCATAGAGCTTAATTTTTAAATGTATTTTTAATATGGACGATTACGTATGTGTATACAGGGTATTTCTAAAGTACTGGGCTGGCAATATTTTTTCGAATTCTACTTGTAAAACTAAACGAAAAATATCCCAAACCAATAAACCATAGAGCTTAATTTTTAAATGTATTTTTAATAGGGACGATTACGTATGTGTATACAGAGTGTTTCTAAAGTACTGGGCTGGCAATATTTTTTCGAATTCTACTGGTAAAACTAAACAAAAAATTCCCAAACGAATAAACCATAGAGCTTTAATTTTTAAATGGCACGATTACGTATGTGTATACAGAGTGTTTCTAAAATACTGGGCTGGCAATACTTTTTCGGATTCTACTGGTAAAACTAAACGAAAAATATCCTTAGTTACAGCAATTTCTCCTTTGTTCTCCCCCTGTCCGCCAGTTTCTTATTTTTATATAAAACTTTATATCTCGAGATCGGATAGAGGAATAAGATTAATATTTGGTAAGCGTCTCGGTAATAAAGTTTTAAAAGTAGAAAAAAATCAGAAATTAAATACCTTCCTAAATTACAAAACGGCGGCAATGTTTATTTTTCAATCCGTTATATCTCCGTAAACGTTGGTTTTATCTTTGCTAAAATATTACGCCTTTAATTTTGAACAAAATGTCATTTTATTTTTTAAATCGGGTAACAAATAGTCGAGTTACAGGAAAAAATCGACGTTGTAATTTTATGATGTAATTACTACGGGAGTAAATTATTACTTAATTTGATACATACTACAATCGACTGTAAATAAAAACAGTTAATTGAACTGAATGTAAAGTGGAGGATATAAAAATTAGATATCCGTGTTTTAATTACATGTGTTGATGAAACACAGTCGTGCTGTCCCAGATTAAAATAACGGCAAAATTCTCTATGCGCTCCCTCCACACTGTCATTGATTTTGTAAAACGCTTTGATAGCAAATGCACGTTACACACCACTCCAAGGATCCATGACAACTAAATGGCAGGTTAGGTTAGAGAGACTCACCGGGTTGGTCTAGTGGTGAACGCGTCTTCCCAAATCAGATGATTTGGAAGCCGAGAGTTCCAGCATTGAAGTCCTAGTAAAGCTAGTTATTTTTACACGGATTTGAATACTAGGTCATGGATATCGGTGTTCTTTGGTGGTTGGGTTTCAATTAACCTCACATCTCAGGAATAGTCGAACTGAGAATGTACAAGACTACACTTCATTTACACTCATACATATCATCCTCTGAAGTATTATCTAAACGATAGTTACCGGAGGCTAAACAGGAAAAGAGAGGTTAGGTTAGAGAGGCTGGCGCCACTTATGAAGTGGTAATCGCCCACGGCTACCAACACAACTTTCAAAATTTCCCGTTTCTTTGAATCACCTGTATATATACAAATATATATATTTGTGTAGAGAGAGCGAGAGTGAGGGGGGAGAGAGATGGATAGATAGACAGACAGATAGATAGAGGAGAACGAGGGGGGGATAATACGTGAGTAAGCAAGCTCTGTAATATAAATGATTTATTATAAATAATGAACAAATCTGTTCATCTTTTATCTCACTTTTGGTTTTTTGTCTAAGCGATCTAAGTGTGCGTCCATTATGTTTCAATAAACATGCACGCAATGATATTTGGAATGATTCAAATCCCATAAGGGGGGGGAGTAAAATCCATTTTCCTTTTTATTGTTTCTGTATTGAAACTCCAATATATTCTTGTACTAATTAGATGACTCCACTACGTCACCATAGTTAAGTATTTGGGCAATTTCATGCAGGGAAGAAAGATAATAAGCCTAAATTTTCTTCTTTTTTTTTGTCAATTATCATTTTAATTTATATATTCAGAATGGATTAACCTTTTCCCATCACGATGATCCGTGGTTGATTAGCGCTCCGTGAAAATATGTTGGTATTTAATTGCCTCCCTTCATAGTCTTATGCTGCTACCCTCTTGTGAAAAAAATTTCTAAAAATTAAGTATATTAAAGAGATTTAACAGATTCTGACAAAAAAAACCGTTACGATTGGATATTTTTTATGCCTGTAACAACAAAAAAATTGTAACGGTACAAAAATTACGATAATTTAATTGCAGAATTTTTTTGCGCTTTTCTACCGTGTTTTTATTAGCAAAATTTTTTTTTTGCTTTGCGTTTGTGAAATAGTTTGCAGATTTAAAAAATAATACTTTCAAGCAAATCGGTTGAAAACTGGACAAAATATGATGAAAAACCCGTGTCATAAATCACAGATTAGTAACATATGTTAGTATAAATAAAAGTAGATTTTGAAAACTACGTTTTATAAAAATCCCCACCACTCAAAAGGCTATTCAGATTGACAAAAACCATTTTTACTGTACACTGTTATTCATTATGAATCGATATGTGTTACATGTTTACCGATATCATTTGTCAGAAAAGATATTTATAGACCTCAAGTAAAAGTGACATATTTATGACCACAAATTCCTTCATTTTTTTTTTGTGTACCGTATAACATAATTTATTATGTGTTTCAATACATCGATATGTTGCTAATATAATAAGCTATTTTTGAAAATAATAAATAAATCAGTAATCCTCATAGCAATTATAATACACAAGTCACAGACACACACACAAGCACATTTCTGATAAAAAAATGGTCATATTCTTTCTAGTCTAAATAAAACATTTTACATCGTATAAAAGTCGTTCAAATTGTGTAATAAAACAGATTCCTTTGTGAAAAAAAAACCGACTTAGATGCCATATAAAATGATTTTGTAACAGCGTTTTAAAACTGACGCCGTGCGTAACCAGTTCCAAGGCTACATGATCGAAAAAGGTTAATAGATTATGAAATTTTGTAAAATTATTTCAGATTATAATTCACCGATGCTAAAAATACTGCTTATAATTCATCAAGAAGGTAGTAAGAAAACGGTCACCGTGGATGCTGTATCTGAAATTTTTACTCAAAGACTACAATAATTTTTTTAACATAATACTTTATTTGAATACTTAGAAAGATTTCTAAGTAGTAGTCTGTTGAGGGCAAAGAAACCTAAAACCACAACGTAACTTTCCTAGCTTTGATGGAAAAAATTATATAAACCATTTTTTTTTCAGAAGTCAATGTGACATTTCAGAATGTTAAATTGCTCCATCGGGTTTCAAAATTTAGTAAAATAACAATTTTTTTTTATCAACTGTTTTAATGGATTTTCAATAAACCACATAATACACTATCCAAAATGTAAACACAATATTCCACTTACTGAATCCAGATACATAATCAGGATCGCATCAAAACTAAAAAAAAATATTAACAAAGCAAAAAAAAAATAAATTTCACAAAAAAGAAACATATATATAAAACTCCACAATAATGATCATAATAATAAAAAATAATAACAATGTAACAAAACAGAACAATACGACGAGGTTACTGTACACATTTATTTAATAATCAGTTCCACGGCTAATAACCTCTTTGCATGTAGGTCGTAACACGATTGTATGTTCAAACTGAGCAGTATAACAACCCTTTATGTCGCACAATGGCGGATACGCTTCAACAATATCTGAAAAAATAAATAAAATTTATAAACAACACAATAACACACTTACAAAGAAATATTCAACAGGGGAGAGATCAATTTAAAATCTTTCTTTTTTTTAATTCCACAGTCAAACCAGGTTTCAGTTTACATGAAAAGATTTTTTCACACGCTTTCTTATGAAGGGTGTCTGATTACTTCCATGCACACTACATTACTGAAGTTGTTCTTTGTTCTTAGTTTACCGCATCTCCGCTAGAGCATACACCGACTTTCTGGCAGGTACATTCATAAATCTGTTGCTGGCAATCATTTGAGTCGATTGAGTATTTTAATTTGTAAAAAACGAATGAAAGAGAATTATGTGTGGTGATCAATCATTACTTTTTGAAAGTGAAAACCACAAAGAAATTAAAACCGGGGGAGATAATTATTGCGAGTTAGCTTTATCGATTAGAACCGGTTTTGAATATTCTGGATAACGATCTATAGAGATTAAACAGCAAAATATTAAATAAAAATTCATATGATGACTGAGAATAGAAACCGATCACAAAGACTAATGACATCTTAAATGATTAAGTACATCATATTTTGGATAAATATCCAAAATAGTTTTCAAGATGGATGCCATAATTATATCACAATCTATCAAAAGTGTGAGCGAGTAAACATTTTTTAAACACAGTTTAGAGCTGTTTCAACATATTCAAGAGGAAATTTTGTGCAATTTCATATTGGGAAACACTCGTATATTGCTACTGACCTGTTGAAAACAAACAGTCAAAGTACAGGAATTCATTCCACAGAAGAGAAAAACCATTGACATCAACAGCAAAGATAATCGATGGCCACTATCTTTTGGAATGCTCACGGATCTTAATTGACTTTCTGAAAAAGCTCTCCTAGTTTCTGAAAAAACTAGGCGATCATGTCATCTTTTCTGTATAGTGTAAATGCGAAAGTGCAGGAAAAAATCTGCTGTGCACACCAGATCACTTCCTCCTTGTACGCCTATTAAATTACATATACATTTTAAATAGTAAGATAATGTTTAAAGTAATGTTTCTTTCTGTCACACTTCATTTCCTTTTTTTACCCTATTTATTTTCAGACAGAAATTCTCTCCTAGGAATAAATTCATGACATCTAGTATTTCTTCTAATTTATCTTTGATTTTCTTTTGAAAAGATAACATCACAGGATAATTTTTACATTTTAAGTTTTTTCCTTGAATAGTTGTTACTTCAATGTCAAATTTCAATGTATTACTTCTTCTGTACCAGATTTTGAATGATGGACATAGATTGCCCGTACTTTATAAATATTATCTCCTGGTACAAATATCACAGTATTATGATATATTACTGAACTGATATATCACAGAACTGTGATATATTGTCATAATATGGCTGTAGTGTAGAATGCTATTTCTATCGATAAACAAAAAGGAACGATTCATCAGAATGCTAATTAGCAGGAAAGTTATTGTCCAACCCAAATAAAAACAGATCATTTTACACGCTTCAAATTACTTCTCTGATACTTTTAATTTCAATCAAAACTTTAAAGTTATAAATATGTATACTGCATAAATAAATTTTTGAAAATTCAAATAATTCATTAACATATTGACCACTTCATAATAAAATTTAATATTATACAAAATATAAATCACCAAAACACAGTAATCAGAAAAATTATACTTACCATATTAATTCCAATAATTGATTTTCACAGGATCCCGCATCTTCAGTCGGTATTGAATTCTATTCCACAAAAATTAATTCTTGGAATTAATATTCTAAGTATAACTTATCTAATTATTGTGTTTTGGTTGTTTATATTTCATATATTAAATAATATATAATAAAGGACAAACGTATAACTTAGCTTTCTACCAAGAGTACAAAATCTAACGATGTTGCTTACCTTATCTTATTGCTCTTTCAATTTTTATCATAAAAGTGCTGTCGAGAGTTTTCCTCATCATCAGTTAATAAAAATGTTTTTGAAAATTACACGTTAAAATTAAAACATTAAAAATTGTTGCATATTGTAAAATATGTAGTCAAGAAATAAAGACAAATTAAATAAAAATAGAATAAAATTAAATAAATACTGTCTGTCTTACAGCCAATATTATTTTAATACAAGCAATATTTATTTTAACTTTATTTGTTTTAATGTTAAACTACATATTTTACAATATGCAACAAGCTTTAATTTTAATGTGTAATTTTCACAAACGTTTTTATTAACTGACCATGAGGGGAAACCCTCGAAAGTGCTTTTAATACAAAAATTGAAAAAGCAATAAGATAACAAACATTGTTAGAGTTTGTACTATTGACGGAAAGCTAAGTTAAACTTTTGTCTTTGATATAATTAGCAGAGGAAAATAAAATTAAAAAAAAACACCAAAAAACAAAAACAAAATAAACAAATATAAAATTAAAAAAATATTTTACTAAGTTAATATAATATATATACAGGGTTATCATAAAAGAATGGTGCAGTTTCAGTAATTCATAGGAAGATTGTAGGAAAATTTCTAGATGTTATATCGGTATCCCTGAAAGCCTCCAACCCAAAAGTTTGTTTATCAGCAGTTGTAACCACAACGTCAGTTCTTGTATTGTTGTTGCGGTGAGTTTAGCGAGTTACTACGTTCTCAGATAAAGACAAAGCAAAGTGTGTTTTATTGATGGCCGAATTAAAATCCGTAATTTTAGTTCAACGTGTGTTTTGACGTGATTTCGGAAGAGATCCACTGCACAAAAATAACATAACGCGTCGGTTCAAACGATTCGAAGAAACCGGATCGGTTAAGAAACAGAAATCAACCGGCAGACCGAGTGTACCGGACAAAACGGGTGAATAATTAGACGATCGGCAATTAGAAGTGCTGGGAAGTCCATCCCCCGTTGAAGCGTCGAATTAGGTATAATTAGGTATAAAATCAACAGTTCACAAAGTTTTATGTAAAAAACAAAATTTACATGCTTATAAAATCCAGATACTGCAGGAATTGAAACCAGATAATGGTGTAAAACGTTCCAATTTCGCTGTTCAAATGTCGTACAAGAATGATTGAAAACGAACCATTTTTAGACGATATAATTTTTACAGACGAAACTACATTCCACGTGAATGGATGTGTTAACAGACACAATCCACAAATACGAAGCTCTGAAAACCCACACGCAATTATCGAGAAACAACGCGATTTGCCTAAAGTTAATGTTTGGTGTGGTGTGATGAAAATCATGTAATAGGGCCTTGCTTCTTTGCCGAAAAAACAGTTAATGGAGTCGTGTACCTTGACATGTTAACAGATTATTGCTTTCCTCAGCCGGGTGAACTCGAAAACATTCATCGACTTCATTTCCAACAAGATGGTGCTTCTCCCGCACTTCAATGCACCGGTTATGGACACTTTGAACGAAAAATTTAGAGATCGATGGATAGGCTGGCAAGGACCCGTACTTTGGCTTCCAGACCTGACACCTTGCGATTTTCTCTTGCATCTTTCGTTGTTTATACACAAAAAAATTTGCGACCTAAACCGCTTAAAAAACAGGATTAATGAAGCGATGACAACCGTTAACGAAGAAATGTTAACTAATGTTTGGAGAGAAGTCGAGTATAGTTTGGACATTTGTCAAGCGACTAAGGGTGCACATATTGAAATTTATTAATTATGTAAAAAAATGTTTGAGACGACAAATTTGAAAAATAAAAAACAAACTGTAATTTAGTTTTACCGTGTTCAAAACTGCACCATTCTTTTATGATAACCCTGTATAAAAAAAAAGAAATACCTTTTTCGCAAAGATATTTAAGTGCCATCTGATATTTAGTACATCTGACTGTCCAACCATCTTTTACAAAATGCTAAAGTACCAAAATGAGTATTGATGGTATTCAGTAAACTTCTTGATGATCCCAATCTAGAACAAATAAAAAAAAAGTAACGATAAATAAATTAAGTCCCTAAATACAAAAAATGGAAAAATCAACAAAGTCAATAAACTTAAATATCTTGGGGAAATAATCTAAATCATGGTTTAGAGAAAGAAGCTGATCAAAGAAGAATGAGAAAAAAGAATTTGGCCTACCAACAAAAGATATTTACATAAAAAAGGCATCTCAATAAAAACCGATATCAGGCATTGCAATATAATAATCAAGCTGGAAGGCCTAAAACACATAAGAACATACCTTCAGTTTGAAATCAGGTGAAATAAATCCAATATTAATAAAGAAAGGAAAATCTTGGGACCAATAAAAATAGATGAAAACAAATATTTAGAAGTAATAAATATGAGTATTTACACGTATTTATGCATTTACAAATACAATCAAACTGAGAAAACATCAGATTCCATCAGAAAAAAAGAACCAAATTCTTTGGCCACTTAATAAGAACGAATAGCAGGTTCACAAAACAAATCTTCAATCATATTTACAACAAAAAGAACAGAATTCAATAAACTTCAGTGCAAAAAGGCCTAAAAGAAATGAAAAAACCTGAAGAAATAGTATAAGATTACGATCAGAAAACTGTTACAATATTTCGAGGATTTCCAAGAGGAAAAAAGAAAACGTCTGATCAGAAAAAAGAATGCAAAATGTTGCTTCATGTGGTTGTCGGCCAAATTCATTAAAAAAAAGAAGTTAAATAAATAAATAAAAACATGCAAAACTATAAAATGAAATAAAGAATAACATAAATTTTCTTAATTTATTGGAACAAAAGAATTAAGTTGTTTTTAACAGAATTTAAATTCTGATAAAAGACATATACAAACAACGATGAAATTAATTTCACAAGAACTACCGGTGAAATATACAAATAGATCTTTTATTCTGATGTTTACATAATAATATATTATTTAGCTCACATTAGGAATGAGTATACGAGATCCGTTCAGAAAATAACCAACCATTTTAATTATGCGCCAACAGATATTTAGTGACTGTGGTTGGCAGCACTGTTATTCTGCATAACCTCCTCTGCAACCACATGTTCTTGGATTATTGGTATCTCATTTAATTTTCACGTTATTATTATTTGAGTGCAACGTGTTTAAGTGTTAGTAAAACGATTTTTGTAATGTGCAATTTTTGGGAGCAATGGATACAATATAAAATTTTGCATGAAACTGGGGAAAACTTTTACAGAAAAGTTTCAACTTTCGAAACAAGCTTACAGAGATGACACTTTGGGTGTACACAATGTTACGAACAGTTTTCACGATTAAAATGGTCATCAGTCAATTGAAGGTGGTCATCGACCAAGAAGGCCTTGGACTTCAACTGATGATGACACCTGCATTCAGAAAATCAACTACCTGGTGCGTGCAAATCGCCGATTGACTGTCAGAGAACTTGCACAAGAGGTTAAAGCATCTTGATTGGATAATGCCATAACATTATGAGTGAAAAATTGAACACGCATCGAGTTGCAGTACAGTTTGTTCATTCAACAAAAAAGGACATCGAGTAGATGTTTGGCAGCAACTTCTTGAACAAGCAGATGACGATGAAATATTCATGCAATGGATCATAACAGGAGATGAAAGCTGGGTTTACAGCTACGATATTGAGACAAAAAGTTCAATCATCACAATGGATTGACAAAGAATCTCCATGCCCTAAGAAAGCATGTCAATTTCGATCCAATGTCAAAATGCTCTCTGTTTTTTTGATTTTAACGGAACTGTGCATTTTGAATTCTTGCCTCAAGGTGAAACAGTGAACCGGGCATGGGCATACTATCAAAGTGTTTTACAATGGTTACATGAAAAAAATCCGCAGAAAGGGACCAGAGCTGTGGTAAGACAACTCATGGTTCCTTCAACAGAATGCACGCCCGCACACTCAGTTTTGTGCCAAAAATCAGACAACTGTCCTCCATCTGCCTTCCTGCTGGTCAAATTATTTTTCTCTTATTTCTGAAATTAAAATCGGCGATGAAAGGTTTAAGACTATTGATGACATTACAGCAAATTCGTCATGGACCTTAAAGGCCATTTAAAATGAAGCTATCCAGAACTGCTTAGCGAAGTGGAAACATCGCTGGAAAAAGTGTATTAGTAAGAGAGATGAATACTTTGAAGAGGACAAAAACCAATCATCTGTAAAATTAATAATAAAGATTAAAAACATTAAATTGGGTTACTTTCTGAACAGACCTCGTAGAAATACTACTCCACAGATAAAAAAAGAAACCTTGATTTATTCGGCATTTGCTTGGATAAGTTAATGTGTAAAGTAATGTTAAGTTCATTTGTGTACGCTTCAAAAACTCAAAATGTTCTGCACCGATTGAGCTCAAATTTTATCACAATATATAACCCACATCAAAGATTGTTTTCATCTATTTTTAATAAATCTATCTATCTATTTTTAATTTGTACATTTTTAATTTGGAAATGTAAACAAAGGAAAACCAATCAGATCAATGCAAGATGGCCGCTGTCAAACACAAAGATGAATCACAAAGAGCCCGCATGGTTGTTGCCAATGTAAACAAAATCACAACTGATTAAGTATCAAATTTCTTTGAATTATTGTTTTAGCTGTTAAATAACAGCTAAAACATCAGTATTTTATTACAAAAAAAAAACACCAAAACAAAAAGAAAAAGCCACCAAGAAGGATGACTTACAGTAAATAAATTAAAACACCCAACTTTCTTATAGCCAGATAGACTTAAGACTATGCAAACAAAAAAAGTCAAAATAACCAAATACACAGAAAATAATATCCCTACATAATGACCAAAAAATCCTTTGTTAGGCTAAATATTCACTTTTGTCTGAATTTACAGAAGGCACTTACAACAAAGCATTGATAAATATTGAAGACAAGTGCTTAGCTAATGCATATAAAGTTCTTAGTCAATGGGAATGCCAGCACCCACCCGAGCTGAGATTGCTTCATTTGATGTGGATTTACGCCGTGAACAGAGTTACAACATCGGTGATCTTCAGTCATATGTCCGATCAAACATTCCCAAATTAACGCGTGAACAGATAGGCATTTACGATCGCATAATGCAAATGATAAATGACGGAGCTGGGGGGACCTTCTTCTTGGATGCGCCAGGAGGAACTGGGAAATCATTCCTCATTAGATTGATTCTAGCAATGGTTCGATCAAAAAATGGCATAGCCTTAGCTCTTGCTTCGTCTGGAATAGCTGCAACATTGTTATCAGGTGGAAGGACTGCGCATTCAGCTCTGAAGTTGCCATTAAACATGCAAATCATCAAGACTCCTGCATGCAATATTTCCAAAGCATCCTGTATGGGAAAAGTATTACAAAAATGTAAACTCACTGTTTGGGATGAATGCACGATGGCACATAAAAAATCGCATAAAGCTCTTGATCGTTACGAGATTTGCGTGGAAACGTTCAACCGTTCGGGAATGCTTTGATATTGATCACAGGAGATTTTAGGCAAAGATTGCCTGTAATTTCTCGATCGACACCAGTAGACGAAATAAATGCTTGCCTGAAATATTCAACACTGTGGCGACACGTATGTACATTGCAGTCGACAACGAATATGCGTGTCCAGTTGCAGAACGATCCATCAGCTGAGGTATTCTCACGACAGTTACTGGGCGTTGGAAACGGACAACTGCCAGTCGATGAGACGTCTAGACGAATATCATTTCCTGATAATTTTTGTAATTTAGTAACATCGAAAGAAGAACTGATCGAAAAAGTATTTCCTGATATTCAAACTAATCATAGAAATCACGATCGGCTCAGTGAACGAGCTATCCTTGCCGCAAAGAATAAAGATGTTTATCAACTTAATAATGTTTTTCAATCCAGCATTCAAAGTGAGGAAATTGCATATAAGTCGATAGACATCGTTGTGGAAGCAGATGAAGTAGTTAATTATCCAACGGAATTTTTAAACTCACTTGATCTGCCAGGGATGCCACCACACATATTAAAATTGGAAATAGGTGTGCCAATTATCCTGTTGCGGAATATTAATCAACCAAAACTCTGCAACGGCACGCGACTTGCAGTTAAGAAATTGATGAATAACGTAGTGGAAGCAACGATTTTAACGGGACCTTTCAAAGGTGAAGATGTCCTCATTCTTCGAATACCCATGATCCTGACCGATACACCATTTCAATTTAAAAGATTGCAATTCCCAATTCGATTGGCATTTGCAATCACAATCAATAAAGCTCAAGGTCAATCTTTAGAATTGTGTGGTTTAAATTTAGATGCGGATTGCTTCTCACATGGACAACTGTATGTGCGTGTTCTTGAGTCGGCAAACCAGATAACCTTTATATCTACGCAGACAGTGGAAAAACAAAAAAATATTGTATATCCACAAGTATTGCAAAATTTAACTTCTAGGAAACGTATGCTTTTTTTGTTTCTCATTTCTCATCCATGCAACCACAATGTGCCACAGCGAAGCGTGGCGGGTACAGCTAGTATATATATAAAAGATGGCAAAGTGTTGCATGACTTTCCCAGCTACGACTATTCTTTTTAGCAAAGATTGCACATTCATGAACGTAAAAAAACAGATAAATTAACATTTTACAAAATACAGTCTACATAATTCAAAGATTTATGGGCACCAAACAGCCAATTTTTGTATTTTGAAAACTTGTTCTACCTTTTGAGAAAGACTCAAGGGATGATACACTTAAGAAGGGAATGTACATAAGCATAATAATGTTATGTATTTAAAAATGGTGACAAGCTTAGAATTTTATTAAAGCATTTCACACCGAAAAAACAGAACTGTTGTGAAGATTATTTACAGATTATACCCGAATAAGAGTAAAGGATGCTCAAACCGAGTGGTTTGACAAAGGAAAAAAGCAGCTCAAACTGAATGGTTTAACAAATGAAAAAGAGTAAGAAATAGTACTGCCTGTAACAGATTTTATTTGATACACACATTGTTAAAGATATGATCAAAAATATTCAAACACATGATTTTAAAATTACAAGATTTATAATATAATACGGAATAAAAATAAATATCGAGAAAAGAAAATTAATGAAAAATAAAAGGCAATAATAAGACGATGAATCTCAGGACAAAAAATGGTAAATTGAATAAATAAAACATACATATACTGTTAATAGAAAATTACAACAGTGAAAAAAGGAAAAAAGAGAGAACGAAACAAAGAATAGTAGTGCCTAAAGCGTTTGATAGAAAGAAATGGTTATCACACCATAAAATGGAGTTAACATTTCAAAATAAGAAGAAATGTACTTCTAAATGGATGTGAAATATGGACACTAAGAAAAAAAATTGAACGATTTTAATATGGGCCAGGAAGAGGTGAAAAGAAAATTAACAAATGGGCAGACAAAATGAAAAGGTAACGTGAAGAATTAACAAGAGTAGAAACTCATTCAAAGCAATTCAGAAAAAACTGGCTGAGACAAATTATGAGAGGAAGATTGATTAAAATAGAATCGGTAGTGTAAAAAAAAGTAAAAATTATATTGATGATCTAAAATGAAAATTGGAGATATGAGAATCTTTAAAAAAGCTAGCGGAACTTCATAACTTTCCTGAGAAAATAAAATAGAACATTAGAGAATGCAAGCATGCAAGTAAAGAATTATGTAAGTAAATCATTGTACTCTTTGAGTAAAAGTTTGAAGTATGGAATGACCCATGGCAGTTGTAAACCCATACATTGTAACCAAAATTAATAAACATCAATGATATGTGATCAGAATCAAGCAAAAAAATCAGATATTTATAATAGATATTTTATACTGGCCCTCAGAACTAAATGAAATTGCCCAAATGCACAATTGAAGAGAAATAGTAATGTAATGAAATCAACTAATCAGTTTGAGAATGTGACTTGAGTTGAAAAATGATAAGTATTTTTTGAGTATTCAATACGGACGCAGATCTTTTGTGTTCCTTGTTATTAACAGAACCGGTCTCTCTAAATTTTGCAACTGACCTTTTATACTAATGCTTTGTTAGAAGCCGGTTTATCCGGCTAGTTATGGCGAAATAAATCTTGCACTGCGACCGCTGATTTCGTACTGAAATACGACTCGACAATGAAAACCCATTCATCTAGCAAAAACACCATCTTGTCTCTAGCAATACACTGATCGTTATGATTGCATTGTTGTTACTATCGGTAGTGTTCTACTGCGTCGCCACGAAGTTCAGATGTTGGACGAGTCCATTTCAGTAACGAGTAGGGGAGTAAGCTTGACTTTTGAAATTTCATGGATGATGGATTGCGTTTTATATGGGACACTCTGTATTTCTAAGATGTGCAGTATAAAGCTGTTTCAATAGTTAAAAATCACTCAGTATATGTATATATTTATATAAAGTGTAAAAAATTTATACACAGTGAAATTTTGAGATACAGCAACCAGATTTTTACTCCCTTGCTTCCTCCTTCACTGACTGTGATCAAAATTAAACAGCATCGATTTCCCTTATACAAAAATAATTGCTGAATATCTTCTAAATCAGTCCATACAAAACAATATAACTACACAGCCAGAAAAATAAAAATGTTAACAATTAATCAAATTTATACAAAAAAATTTTTAAGAGTATTACCTTAAAGGTATGTAACCGGCATCAAAGTTTTTCATATAATGTGAAACATCCATATCGTTATGTACTTGACCACGTCCAGTCGAGCCAAAAGTTTCTATCGCGTAAAACTCATTTTCCTCCATTACTGTGGCTTCACCACCCTTCACAATGGGAACAGTCTTACCGGCATGGATACCTAAATAAAAAAGAAAAGAAAAATAATTTATTTGGCCAATACAGCATTTATCTCAACCACTCCTAACACTCTCTTTCCTCTCTCAATTTATGATTCTCTGATTCTGTCATTTTATAAAAATTCTACTTCTCTTCATTACAAATAAAAATTTCATTATGTAACTTAAATTGAATGGTTTATAAAACTGAGTATATTCATCTAATCAGAAATCCATCTAAACCATTCAGTTAATACAAAAATTAATAATTTTGTGACTGGTTTAATTAAGCAACACTGGGTAAAAGGTAGTAAAAATTAAGATAACAGTTAAATTGTTCCTCTCTTACCGTCGCTCATTACTCTTATCGTTGAACAATTCTTCCTCATATCAGTTCTGTGAACACAATCCTGACAAACCCCCCACTATGTTCTCTAAGTTGATAATACCAAAACTTGAAGAAATAATACATTCCTTTGTATTATTAAGGGGGAGATTGACCATTGACTGCCTCTGGGACTCCTCTTTTTTCGGATTCATGATTGTACATCAGCCACATCAAGTATTAATTCATTAAAGTATATATGCCTCTTTCCTAGTTTTTATTAAAACATTTTCAAAAAAAAATTAACCGTAATGAAAAAATCATTCATTCATATTCTTCCCTTCAGATAAAAATCCTGCCAATTTTTAGAAAATATTTTTTTAATCGTACATAAAATCAGTATTTAAGTGAATGTAATAAAATAAAAAATCATGACTGAAGAGTTTTAAAATTAACATAAAAAAAAATTTTGAGCATTTAACAACAAACTGAATAATTTTTTAAATAAAAAGATGTATGGCTGAAAAAATTTAGTAAAAACCAATAAAATACTAAATTTATTCAGGGTTTGTTCGTCATGCAGGCAAAAAACAATTAATGATTGATTTTTCACTACAGTACCTGTAATGAATCTGTTTCATTATTCCCTGAACAGGGTACTAAATTAGTTATTATCATCATTCTTGCATTGGTTTCAACAGTTAGTAATTAAAGCCAATTGGTTGTCATCTCGATGAAGTGATAGTAGACACTCTGATCTGAATCTCTGCTGAAAGGAAGTTGGTAAAAAATTCCTCGTTTGGTTCTACATGAGTAAAACCTTATTTTTTACTTGTGAAACAGCGTCATGCTTTGACATAAAGAAAAGTAACTCTTTAGCGAGCATCCTCAAGCTATTTTAGGCATTCCACCAAGAACTTCTGACAGTTACATTCTACAATATAAAAATTTTAATCTTATCAGCAAAAATTCTTTCCAATCCAAAAACATTATAAATCATCATTTTGCAATTCAATTGGCCTTCTTTTTTCAGAATTTTATGACAGTCAATCCAAATATCCAACACTAATCTATCTCTCACAGTTTTCCCATGCATAACATTATTATTATAAATATTACATCATAATCATAAACGATCACAACAATCTGTTGCCCTTCTACTTATAAATAAACTATTTCTGGCAACCTCTATGGTGAAGCAGTAGCATCTCGGTCATTTATTCCAGAAGATTATGGGTTTAAATCCTGGTCACAAGTAGCTGTAATTGGACTTATACAGTCAAGCGAATGAATAAATTCTAGCAACAAGCACAATGAAAGCCGGGCGTGTAATGAAATTACAGTTTGTAAATGATTGATGAATATGTATTTTTGCTAAAATATTTGGTTTTTTCCTTCAAAAAATTAAAAAAAAAGTTAATTTTTTTACCATTACAAGTTACAAAAATTTTGTTAAGTTATTTAAAATAATTTTTTCCCATAAAATATCTTTTACAAGTGGCTTTATATTAATGTAAAAAAATATATTTGATAATTACATTTAATGCAATTCTAAAAACAACAAAAAAAATGCAATCTCCAATAAAAATTTAACACCCAGCTCATCTCCAAATAACATTTGCTGGAAACATTAAATGTGCAAAAAACCACAAGAAAGTTTTGCTGCACGGTCAGTAAACTTTCAAAGGTGTAATTTTTAGCAATGTAAAAAACTATCACCGCTAACATTTACTATGACCATCAATGACATAGAATTAAAAAGTATAAACTGTACTAATAACGAATGGCATTTAATAAATAATAAAAAAAAAAAAAAAAAAAAAACTAAAATAAAACTATAATGTAAATACTAACGATATGGTGAAATGGAGTGGCCATTGAGATTACGAATCGATTTGACACGATATGTTTTGCCATCCAATTCGACTTCATATGACTCCATAACTTCCTGTACAGCAGCACCCACTTCACATAACTGAACATCAATTCCAGCAGCCTAAAATAAAACAGAAAATAATGTAATTAATCATGGAAACTGGATTACTTTAAATTTTAAAGGAATAAATTACAACTTATAAAGACTGCTACTATTATACTAACAGTTTGAAAAAATAACATAACTGTGATGAAGATGCTGTCTACTTCCATTGCTTTGAAACTTTAATGATAAAGAAACAAAAAGAAAAATCTGAAAAAATACTATAATTTAAGGAAAAAATATATATATTAACAAATTTGCTGCTAAGTGAGTATACAAGGATAGTTTAATAATTATCCACAATTTCAGTACATAGCAGGAGTATAATAACTAATATGAAGAACATGTAGGGAGTGCAAATTAATGGAAACAATGCTCTGTAGAGGAAAATTTTGTAATATTCAAAATACGAGGTCTGTTCAGAAAACAACCGAACATTTTAAATTCCACACCAATGAAGATATTTAATGACGTACAGTTGGTAATATTGTGTTACGCATAACCTCCTCTGTAACCACATGTTCTTGGATTGTTGATAACTCATTTAGTTTTTGTGTTGTTATTTGAATGCAACATGTTTTAGTGTTAGTAGCGATTTTTGTGATGTGTGATTTTCGGGAGAAATAATAACGCAAAGTTTGGCATGAAACTGGGGTAAAACTTTCACACAAATGTTTGAACTTTTGAAACAAACTTACAGAGATGATGGTCTGGGTTGTATGCAACGCTAAAAATGGTTCTCATGATTTAAAAGTAGTCATCAGTTAACTGAAGATGACCCTCGACCGGGAATACCTTCGACTTTAACTGATGACAGCCGCATTTAGAAAATCAACCATCTGGTGCGTGCAATTGATAATCGACTGCCAAAGAACTTGCAGAAGAGGTTAGCATGTCGATTAGATTGTGCCATTAAATTTTGACTGAAAAATTGAATGTGCATAGAGTTGCAGTTGTTCCTCGTTTGACAGCAAAGACCATAGAATGGACATTTGTCGGCAACTTCTTGAAGAAGCTTATGATGAAACATTCATGAAAAGGATCATAATGAAAGATGAAAATTGGGTTTATGGCTACAACAATGAGATATTCAATCATCACAATGGATAAGCAAAGGATTTCTACACTTCAAAAAAGCATGTCAGTATCAATCTGATGTCAAAGTGATGCTCTCTATTTTTTTCAATTTTAATGGAATTAATGGTATTATGTAGTTTGAATTCTTGAATTCTCAACGTGAAACAATGAACCTTGCGTACTATCAAGGTGTTTTACAAGGGTTACATGAAAAAATCTGCAAAAAGAAACCAAAATTGTGCCAAGACAAGTCATGGTTCTTTCGCCACAATGAAGCACCTGCACTCAGCTTTGTCAAATCATCAGTTTTGTGCCAAAATTCAGATAACTGTCCTCCCTCTGCCTACACGCCAGACCTGGCTCCTTGTGATTATTTCTTACTTCCGAGATTAAAATCAGAGACGAAAGGATGCAGTTTTGAGACTATTGATGACATTAAAGGAAGGACCTTAAAGTCTATTTCAAATGAAGCTATCCAGACTGCTTCACAAAGTGAAAACACCACTGGGAAAAGTGTGCGAGTAGGGGATGGGAGTACTTTGAAAAGGACAAGGACCAGTAATCTGTAAAATTAATGATAAAGATTAAAAAAAATTATGTTTGGTTATTTTCTGGGCAGATCAATGTCAAGCAAAGGGAGTCAATATGGGAGACAAATTTTTTTTTTCTCATAAAGGGTTTGAATAAAACTATAGTATAATACCATAGAAAATATTTTAGCTAACTAAGGAGACAATTAAATTATATATGAAAAAAATTTATCTATTCTTTGAAAAAAAATTTGAAATACCGGACTCATAACATCTGTCCGTATCTCTCTGTCCTCTTAACAGAATGTGACCAAAAACAAATGGCATCAATATTCCATGTACAGAAATGATCATGCTAAATTTCATCCAAATCAGTAAATCCAGTCTGAAGTTATTAAACAAAATGTAGGCCAATATATATATATATATATATATATATATATATATATATATGTTGGAAAATAACTCAGAAAATTATAAGAGGAACAATAAATTTTTAAACAATAAATTTTTCTAAATGACATTTATTCCCCACGGGTGATGGTCGTGATTCCCATGATAAAATAAAGGCACTGGCAATTTTGTTGATAAATAAATGGAAAAATAATTTTTTCAGCCATTTATTTGCTTACATCAGAATGGATAGTATGAAATAATCTGGTCATTTTTATCCATCAGTTTTATTTTTATTATAATTGATAATCATATACGGTTTTTTTTTTGAAATCAAAAACTAACATGTGCCCAAGAACGCATATGTACTTCACTTTGTCATTCTATGAACTGAAGATAAGTTAAATACATCTCTAGTCTCTTCAATTTGACACACAAGAGATGATTTCTTCTCGTGTAGACTCGTTTCTTTTTAGCTTTTTTTTTTTTACTAAATTTATTTTTGGCAACTCTTTCCAATAGGACATCCATTAGTCTGTCACTGCCATAAAAAAACCAAAAGCAGCTGGTAACTGTAAAACCGGTCCGTGAATATTGTATGTCCTTTGTCAAGATAATCAGAAAAAAGTTTTTCGAAAACAAAACTTATGGAATTTTTGTTTTTTTTTTACCAGTGAAAATTTCAAACTGAAGTACATATACGGTTGAGGAATCACAAACAATATATAGTTTTATGCCATAAACAAGAAATCGTATCCTGACTCTAAATCCACATACCTCATCATCAACTGTCAAATTTTCCCTTTGAGAAAAGGGTGATGGTTATTCAGAGATAAAATGGTTCAAAAAAAAAACCTTGGTTCACAGTCCAAATCTTCACAAGAATGGGATTCAGGTAACGTTTCACAAATTAATCTGGATCGTGAATATACATATTTGAAGAGAAAACTATATAACTTGGCACTAAAATATGCACTAACAATTATTATTTTTACTTACGAATAAAAAAAATTACACACAAAAACGTAACTGCTTTGTTTACACTCAATTCCACACATTTTTGAACTGAATGACTACATTATGTTTTGGGTTGATGCAGATTGTGCATTTAAAATGATCCAGATATGAATAACGGTTCAAGTCCTAGTAAAGTCAGATATTTTTACACGGATTTGAATACTAGATCGTGGATACCGGTGTTCTTTGGTGGTTGGATTTCAATTAAGCACACATTTCAGGAATGGTTAAACTGAGACTGTACAAGACTACACTTCATTTACACTCATAATTCTCATCCTCTGAAGTATCTGAACGGTATTACCCGGACGCTAAACAGGAAAAAGAAAGGGGGGGGGGAAATATGAATAAGGGAAAATGTAATAATTACATTTTTTTTTTTTGAAGAGAATTATTCTCCTCTTTACTCAGTAAAAGGAATCCTCCTTAACATAGTTGTACAACTAATAACATTGTTCTAACTCATGTCTATAATGCAAGAGATTTTCAATTTATTTCATTATTCATTTACAGATGTCTAGGCTTCAACAGAAGGATGGGTTCCATTTTTAAAAGAGAATATACATTAGTATACTTTTATAACAACCCCTCTGTATACAAAATATGATTTTATATAGCTCTGGGATTTTTAATCCACGTCATGATCAAGGCACTGCCATACAATGTGTCCAACAATGGTCTCAAATTTGCTTCAAACATTGACTCCAATGTTTACTACTGTACATTCCGTCTCACCATGTGCTTAAAATTGGAGGCAATACAGTCTGAAAAACAGAAAACAGACAGCATTGCCTACAATTTTATAATACAATAGTCATCGCAATGAAAATTATACAACTGGCTTCTTACCTTTTTCTTCGTCTTATAAGAAATATGAAGACACTTGACCATGGAGATAACCAAATAATGTGTTAAATAGAATAACACTACAAGCAAAGAAGAAATGACTTTTTGAGACCACTCATATATAGAAAATTCAGAAAAAACAGATTAGTATGAACCGATGTGATAAAATGTAAAAACAGTAACATGAGATAAGTATAGGAATGGTACATGCACTAAAGAAATTGCCAGTAAAAATTATAGTGTTATAGGAAGAGGGAAAGATATTTAAAAGGTGGAATAAGTGTATAAAGGAACAACACTGTTCAAAAGGAAGCCAAATGTTCTTATAAAGGCTGGAATAAAATGAAAACCTGAAGTAGGAGAAAAAAACTAAAATTGGAAGTTTTATCAGCATCAACAGAACTGATTAAGTCTTAAAGGAGGAGTTCAGGAGATAACAAAATTATGCAATGGGATCTACAACAGTGGGATGTAGTCAGATTTTCTTAAAACAATCATGATTTCATTTCCCAGAAGTGGTGTTAAATTTTAATCTTCTCTTCAACAAAAAGACTAAAGAAGAAAAAAAAGACAATTTTATATACATAAAACAAAATAGATTTACAAGGAATATAGGTATTATAGATGCAATTAGGCTAATCAAAACTGTTAGTAATAGGTAAATAGAAAGTGATAAAGGAATAAAATACTGTGTCAAATAGAAAAACTAATGTAAATAATTAAAAGACAAAGAACACATATACAAGATTAATTACAGAATTGCACCTGAATTGGAAAATGGTTACTAAAATACTCAAATTGAGTTTAACCTAGGATGCTGCCTTTATTTAATATGTAGTTGAAAATATGATCAAAAATGCTCTAGAAAATGAAAAAATAAATTGTAAAATGTTTACAGAGATTATACAATTTATTTTTTGAAATGAAGCAAATGACATTAAAAATTGGAATACATTATTGCAAAATAGAGTAAAATGAATATTAAGCGAACAAAAATAATGAGATTAGGATAAAATAAGCCCATGAATATCTGTACTAAAAAATAAGAAAACAGTTGAAGAAATACAACAGTACTGATACTTTAATATGATGTCAACAAAAGATTGCAAAAGTGAAAATGAAATAAAAACAAGAATAGCAACAAGGAAGGAAACATTTAATAGAAAGAAATGGTTATTATGTGGTAAGGTGGTTGATGAAGTGTCTTGTGTATGTACCTCCATGTGCATATGAATCATGGAAACTAGGGGAACGGGAAAAAATTGCTAGAATTAGTTAAAATATCTGTAAGGAGGAAACCGGAGATTAAATGGATGTACTGAAAAATGAAGAGATAATAAGATTCTACAAGAATAACTGACTGGGATACATTCTGAAAGGAGAAAAATTGGTTAAAACAGCATCGGGCCATTCAAAACAAAAGAAGAGAGTAGCTGAGAAAGGGAGTCTATCTACTGCATGATAATGTTCTGCCCCACACCATACGCAAAATGATCAATCTCTTCAACAGTTTTTGGTTGGGAAATTCTGAACCGTTCAGCCTGTAGTCCCACCCTGGCACCAAGTGACATCTTTATTTTCACCCTTTTGAAAGACCGTATGGGTGAAACATTTTTCAACTGACAAAGGTAAAAAATGCTGTACAAGAATGGTCAAAGGAGATGGGAGCAGGGATGTGTGACACAGGAAACGAAAGTTGATACCCCTAAAGTTGACCAAATCCTTGGAACTGAATGGCAGATATGTAGAAAAATAATGGTATACTTGGGTATATGAAATATAAAGTTTCATTAATAAATACGCATTTTTTGATTTTTGTAAAAAATCTATCTAATCTACTTTGTTCTATTTCAATTCTTCTTTTAGTTGAAATCTCCCAAAGAAGTTTTAATAAATAAAAAAAAATGATGTTGACAACACATGACTTCCTTGTACTCCTATTCAATTACATTTACACATTTTTTTTTAAATGAAAAAGTACATAACATTTTATTTCATTAATAACTTCTGATTTTTTTTAAAAATTGTTATTGAATTATTAATAATAAAAAAAATAATAATTTTGAGTGACATGTTACATACAAGTTCTCTGTAGTTACTGAACTTATGGTTTCCAAGGAAGTTGTTTACCACATTTTGAAATGATTTCCATGCAGCAACCTCAGTCATTCAAACATTCTTCAAACGCCTACACTCATTAGTTTTCTTATTTTGATAAAAGAAATACATCTTCCTTTATTATAGCATTACTTATATTACAGAATTTTTTAAATACTAGAGCCCGGCACCATTACGATCCATTGCTTTAATGAAATGTTTTAATAAACCTAGCTTAATGTGTAGTGGCGGAAGATAAACTTTTTCGGGTTTTAACTAATGCCTTTCTTTTTCTTTTTTTTCTTTTTCCTGTTTAGCCTCCAGTAACTACCGGTTAGATAATACTTCAGAGGATGATATGTATGAGTGTAAATGAAATGTAGTCTTGTACATTCTCAGTTCGACCATTCCTGAGATGTGTGGTTAATTAAAACCCAACTGCCAAAGAACACTGGTATCCACGATCTAGCATTCAAATCCATGTAAAAATAACTGGCTTTACTAGGACTTGAACACTGGAACTCTCGGCTTCCAAATCAGCTGATTTGAGAAGACGCGTTCACCACTAGACCAACCCAGTGGGTTTGGGTTTTAACTAACTTTCTCTGGCTATTCTCTTTTATGTAATGTTGTTTCCTATCCCTGCTGTCCTTCTCAAACAAAAAGCAACAGAACTTAGTGTATCCAAGTTGCAGTCCAACTGCAACTTGGATGCACTAAGTGCTAAAGTAATAGCACTTTGGATACCAAAGTGCTATTACATTCAGATCCCACAAATATTTCTCATACTGATTCCTGCTCAATAAAGGTTTCATATTTTCATAAGATTCCTTCATGTGAACAGTGCATGCTAACTGTTCTGATGGTTATTTATTTCCAGTGTGAAGTAGAAAGCTTTCAAACTAAGCTTTGACGAGTCAATAAAAAGTCAGGATGGTGGATATGTCCCAACGCTTCCAGTCCAAATCATTATAATAAGTTTTTGTACAGAGAGAAGAAATGTTCAAATGCTGACTTACAGAAAGCACATATTTTACTGTTTGGTTGTAAAAGATGCATCCTTTAAGTCTTGATGCTAGTATTTCTACTTTATTCTTTGATCAATTTAGATCATGAACCAGATACTTTAATTCAAACTTATTAATTAAATGGGGTTCAGTATATCTATCTATTCTCTTAAAGGTTTGGATCTCTTTCTTCATCGCCTGATAAGTAAGCACAAGATTTGATATTTTATCTTCATCTAAGCTCCAATGTTTCTGGTGGTAATGGAATTGGAAGCTCTTGGCTATGTGGCACTGGCCGCATGGCAGAGGGAATATTAGGGTACTTAAAATACATCTAGTTTTATCTGTTATCCCAAATATCTTTTTGTCCCAAAAATAATAATCTGTAGTGTGACCCTTTGGTTCTCTCCAAACCATTGGAATTGCAAATGAAATGTGAGAAGATCCATTTACCCAACCGGTCAGCAGTTTCACAAGAAGCACAGCAAATATGAGGAGCCCAAGATTTGTCCTGATCACCTAATTTACATCCAAAATACAGTTCATAAGACTTTATCAGTGAAGTTATTTCTTTTCTGAAACTTCAATGTTACCTCACCACAAGTAGCTGAAATTGTTTGGTTGATTAATTCAACTGTTGAGGCATTGTTAATACATTACAATAGCTAATATTGTTTAAAAAGAACACTTTATGAACACACTAATTTAATAAACATACTCGCTTTACTGAACAACATAACTGCAAATATGAAAGCAAACTACAAAACTGAATGTTACACACACGTGAATGAGAATAAAAAATATTTCTCTAGTCTGCACAACAGTGTGTGTAAATATAATGACAGAAATAACTAATGAGTGGATATGTTTATAGTAAGATGAAAATAGGAAGAATGAGTTTTGTTCATTTTAATTGGTGTGTAAATGATAAATATAATGACTTTCTAACAAATCAATGTGACAACAATTAAGGGCCTGTAATAGATAAAGAAAAGGTATTTAACTGACAAATAATATAATAAAAAACATTCACAAAATGCTATGTTTATGGAGTTCATGCAAAGTGACTATCTGAAAATAAAAATATTTATAACAAAACAAAGTCTGATAGAAGAATTCTGGTTTCATATTTGAAATCAGCATGAGAAATACTATAAGAATCGGTTATAAACAAAATCAGATATTACATTTGTAGTTAATTTGGAGCAAATGTTAAGACCCAACTTTTTTTGTACATTTTATCTGAAACTTTTGTTTGCTCTTATTGAACTTTTATGTTATTGCCCCCCTTGGTGGCCTATACAGTAAAACTTTCATGATGTTTCTTTTTTCTCTTAACTTTTTTTAACTAGTTACATAATATAGAACATTAGTTGTAACATCGTAATTCAATTTCTCAACTTGTTTCCGTGCATGTCAGTTATTACTGCAAAAAAGTGTTATGTTGCTAACATATATGTATATAAATATCTTTTTTTATTTATTTGTTGTTAAAAAAAAATTATCATATATTGCTGAGGTCATGAAATATTAATAGATGCCACAAAAATTATTTAAATCAGATGAGATGTAAAAAAAAAGTTATTAAATGTCGTGTTTTCGGTTATTTAATACTCTTCAATTAATAGAAAATCTATTTCTCATTTATGAACACATGTAATATATTTTGAGTTACACACAAACACAATTAAAATTATAATTATTGTTTACTTTTAGATTCAATTTTTTCCCTATCATGCCATTTGATAACATCCCTAGTTCTAAACAAAATAATATGCCATCAATAAACTTGACATTTTTATTTCTATTCGGTATAATGTTGCTCTGGTTTAAAATTTTTTAGTCCATTTATTTTTTCTTCATCAGAAATTAAAAACCACTGCGGACAGATCGGATCTATATGGGAACTTACTTTATAAAGCAGTTAGTATAGGGAATAAATCACAATATTAACCAGTATGTTGTCTTAGACATGATGGTAATATTTTTTACAGTATTAAATTAATATTTGATAGCTTAAAAAGACTTTAAGTAAAAAATAAGTTTCCAAATATGTTTTCTATCCATATTCCCCCTTTTGGATATATATTATTATTTATGATAATATTTCTTGCGTTTTTCATTACGTCACTTTTGGTTTTTTTTAAAATTTAAACTGAACATTTTTACATCTACGTATATATATATATATATATATATATATGTGTGTGTGTGTGTGTGTGTGTGTGTGCAGAATTTTTTTTTTTTCATGTCATGCTCCTCATATTCATCTAAATGCAGTTCATTTTAAATTTATCACATATATATATATATATATATATATATAATCCATAAAAAATCTGTCTTGTACAGTCTGAGGTCGACCATTCCTGAGATGTGTGGTTAATTGAAACCCAACCACCAAAGAACACCGGTATCCACGATCTAGTATTCAAATCTGTACCATTACTAGGACTTGAATGCTGGAACTATCGACTATCAAATCAGCTGATTTGGGAAGACATGTTCACTGCTAAAGTAAAACAGTGGGTTTTCCTTTACTCACTCATAACAGTCTGTGCTTTTATGGAAGCTCTTTTAATTGGATATTGGATAAAAAAATAACTTGGGTCTTTTTTTAACTTGAAGAACTATGCAACCTAGAATACTAAATTTTCCATTCCTATCTAAAATGATGAATGATTGTATACAACTATATACACATTTACTTAGTGTTCACAAGTATGGCAACTCTTAAATTTTTACTCCTTAAACATAGAAAAATAAAATTTAGTTATTACTTTTCCTTAAAACAATTCAGAATAAGACCACCACCACACCTTGAAGCACCCAAAGGGCTTAGGGTTTAATCAAGAAACTTTAATGGGAAGGGTAGGGTTATGACACCTCATTTTGAAAAGCATTAAAAAAAAAGGCTATGAAAACATCAGGCTACAGCAATTCTAATCAAAATGGCAGCCATTTAATATTTTTCAAAAGTGGCCAGCAGTATAATCTATTTCTGTGGTATGAGACCACCGCTTCTTATGTTTGTAAGCTACTATTGAAACTAGCTGTTAAAGGTATTAAATGACCTCCACTTTGGTCAGAGCTGTCTAATCATTTTTTATGTCACAACTTTTGTTTTTCTTTGTTCTTTAAAATGTGTCATAACCCTTTTCCATAAATTTTTTCAATTATCCCCATTGTGGCTAGAGATGTGGTTTATGAAAAGTTATTTAAAATTATAATTTGTGAACATATGTAATATATTTATTGTGTTTGTGTATGTGTGCCCATGCGCACATGTTATGAACACATAATAAATGTTTGTGAGTGTGTATTCATATAAATATGTAATGCTTATATCACATACATATTTTTATGTAATAAAAGCAAGTATTCTGTCCCCCACCCCACTGAAAAAACACATAATTGAAACTGTACATTGATAAAGTTGCTAGCTACTTTAAGATCAGCTACCAGTGTAATTATCTTCTATTACTAAATAATAAATAATTTTCTTCATGAAAATCTTTTTCTTTCCTTATTTTTTCACCCATCCATAGTCCTGACTTCTTTCTTTTTTTAAATTCTTTCATTTAACCTCTCTCTCCTTCTTAGGTTCATCCACTCTGTTTCTTGGAAAATTTAGATTTATCTACTAGTTTTATTTGTTAAAAAATTATTTCATTGGAAATATTTAATAATTTTAAATCTTTTTCAATTTCTTAACTAGCTTATTTTGGATTTTTCATAAAATAACTTTTTACTTTTACTAGATTTTTCCTAAGAAATTCTGTAGACCTTCAAACTGAATAAGACTTCAGGCAAAGCTACTGCTTTTTAGTGTCTTAATTTTGCTTTTTTGGATAAGGATGTTTTATTGTAACCATTTCTTTAAAACGATAAGCCACTTACATTTTTTGTTTTGGCTTTTATTCCTTCTTTTTTTAAAAAAAAAGTCTCTTATAAAGTTAAAAAAGTTTTACATAATTATCATATTTCTTTTTGTATGAGTGGCTTTTTGACATTGTCAAGAAATGGCCAGAACAATTTTCTTTTCAATCGGTACACTTTTAAAACGCTATTGTGAATAGCAATTGAAATTTAGTGGTTTTATTATGGTTTTAGTCTTAAGTCATTCCAAATAGTTTTAGACTAATTTAAACCATAAGAAATGATGAATTATTTTAAAACACATGTAAAACATATTGAAATAATACTTTCTTCACCTACCTAACTTTACTTCACTTAATTTGATTAGATCATATTTAATTAAAGAACAAAAACAAATTATTCTATTATTTATGACGATATAAAACTCATGAAATTAATTATACAGAATTTCTTTGGGAGAATGATAATAGTACTTCTGATAATAGTAGCAATGAAAAGGATAAGTTGAGTTACAAAAAATATAGTAGAAACATCAGGTTGGATTTGTATATTAATCATTTGTACTACATTTTTAATGTTAATAGATTTGTCAACAGCATAAGCAGGATAAATAAACAAACTATCAATAATAATAAAAAACTGGAATCATTAATAAAACTATTAGCTTAATATTTTGATCGGTTTAAAAACCAAAGGCTGAGTGACTACATCAATAAACTTAACTATTTGGAGCAGATGTAATAGAATTAATTACTGAATATGTTCAGTTGAATATGAACAGTTCCAGTTTATGATACATCATTTGCTGTTATTGGCAATTATGACATAAGTGAAAGCCATCCTATTGTAACAATGCTATCATCAAAAGATTTCTTAATATAATTTGTGGTCGTAACATTTATTACAAGACAAAATGATGTTGTAATAATTGAGGCATATCAGAAATATTGAAAGAAAACTTACACCAGTTGTTTGATGACATTTATAAAAAATATTAGTAGCATTATAAATAACAGAAGAATCATCTTTTCAAATATCAACAGATTATACTTCTGTTCAGTTCATTCAAGAGTTGCCTATAGATTGAAATTTGTTTAATAGCTTTCTTAATTTTGATCAATTACCATATTATCAATTCTCTTGGTGCTTCTAAAAATTATAAAACTATATCAGTGTTAAAGATTCGTTGACTCTATTAATAGGACATCAGATAAATTGAACAATGTCTCCATTTATTAGTGTTTGAACAAACAAATTAATATTAGTATAGTGGAACCAGGGCAGTTTTGTTATTTGACGAATATTTTTGGCCCGGAGTATGCATATAGTCATAATTTATTTCATATAAAATCATTTATAATAGATTTAACAATAAAAAAGCTGATTGGTAATTGATGTCAAGCTCTTAATAAATCGTAGTGTGCAGTATACTTTATTTTAGAGAGAAGACATCTTATGGAATTAACAGTATCATTGTTGAAATGGTACATTGGCAATATTATGTACTTTCAACATCCTAGCCCTCAAAGGGGAAGACACCTGATGATCCTGGTTAACATACCACCCCCTCCATTTCTAGCCAGAAGTTGCTTTATCATCTTTTAGATGATAAAAGCAGTCATCATGCTTTTATGAAGCATGATGAAGGTCATCATCTTTTAGACCCTCTTAAACTTGATAACTCAACACAGTCGTCAGTTTGGCGTCTTTCAGGAGGCCACCGATGCAAATGCCTCGGCAGGCATTTCTATCAGTGTATTTACACAATATACAACCGGCTCTTCCAATCACAACCGGCTACTGTAACTTACAACCCTCAACTATCAAATTAACCAATTTGTGATTGTGCGACCCGCACGCTATCCTCCAACATCAAAGGTTTCACACTAAAACTCTTTCCATATACAGAATCATCTTTTGCCTGTTCTACCGGTTGTAGAAATATTTTATAGCCGACAATTGCGGGTATTCAATCAGTGTTTTTTATTCAGCATAAAGAGAAGATTCAACAATCTATACGTACAATGAATCTAAAGCAAAAAAGGAGGCAAACAAAACAATATCATTTCTGCGACTTTTTACTGAAAATGTTTTAAACTCCAGTATAAAAACTGTTTTCATATTCAATCATTGTTTTCAAATCGATAACACTGTGAGACTGGGAAAGGGAAAATAAATTGGAAAAGAGAAAAAAATTAAGTGGTTCACCTGAATCTGATAGGTTTAGAATAGTTGATATAAAAATGATAATGGTTTTTTTAAGAAAGGCATATGGGCCTGTAAAGGATCTTCCCTTGTTCAGAATAGACATAAGGTTTTTCCCTGTATACTAACTTTAAAAAATTGCAAATCTTGTCATTTAAAAAGTTTTATCCCTTCATTGTTTTACCATTAGATGGTAATGAATTCCATAAATAAAATGAAAGAAAAAAACAAAAAATGGATTTATAAAATTCTCTGTCGGTAGTCTACATAATATTACATAAAAAAAATTATTTAAAAACAGTTTTATCAGTAAGTACCTGATCAGAGTTCACTTCACTCACCTTCCTGTTGTATCTCATTCTCTTCGCCAATTGTTATATCTCTACTTAAATAAACACACGTGTTTTCAAATCAAAACAATATAGTGTTTATTATAACGTGTATTATTCGTGTTTTGAAAACGTGTTTTCAAAACAATATCTATTTATTATAATATAATGAACAATGATGAAGAAACATTGAAATGCATATCGATTCCACATAATCACTCCCATTCTCGATACATCGTTAGCTTATATCGATGTACACCAAATGTTTATAGCCCTGGATCATCCACTACCTACGGGCTCACTGAACACAATATACAGACTTTCAAGCAAAGGTTACTACAGGCAATGACTTCATTCAACAGGCAACTACTTATTCAAAGGAAAATTCACGAAATCTTAATGCAATATAGATCTACACCCCTCTCATCTGGTAAATCTCCATCAGAATTATACCTAAAACGAAGATTACATATTAAACGAGACTGAAACCAACACAATCACCTTCCAATATCACTCCCAGTGTACATCAACTAAGCGTGGGAAATGAAATAACAAAGTGGTACCTCTCCACTGGCAAACTAATGTAGAGACAAGGATCTGTATCTCAGTGTATTGAAGTGAGCTCCAGTGTCTGAGTTGATTTTCTGTGTTAAGTAATTGTAACGATGTTAACAAAAGAAGGAAAGATTTTCACTTAAAAACTTTTTTTATAAAAGTAGTAATACTGCAGTTATTGATGAGTGGGGGTACACATTTTACATCAAACCCTCCTAGACAAACAGTGTAGACATATGAGATAAATCTGAACAACATGGATGCACCAAGATCTGGCTGTCCAATAACAGTCGCAAAAGAGGAAAATGAATTGCGCATATGTTTAGCAGTGATGCAAAGTCCACAAAAATCAACAAGACAATGACCCTCTGAGCTTGAGTGATCAAAAGGTCCATACAAAGAATGTTACACAAACATAAATTTAAAGTCTACATTCTACATTTACTTCATGGGCTACATGAAGATGACCCAGATCAATGTCCTTAAATGACAGAAACATGATCCGAAGTTATTCGTTATGAGACCAATTTTAAGTTAAGTGGACAAGTTAATACACATAACTGCATTTACTGACATACTGAAAACCAACATCTTTTGTTGGTTTGAGTGTTTGGGGGAAATATCATCTTTTGTTGTACTCAGACCGTACTTTTTTGAAAGAACAGTGACAGGAGATAAAATACTCGGACATGCTTAAAAATTACATGGTACCAGGACTCATGACATGTACTGAAAACATTCACGAAATTTACTTCCAACATGACCCTCCACCACATTACACCACTGCAGTCTGCAATTATTTGAATGAAACATTTGATAGAAGAGCGATTGGTCGACGGGCAGATATCGATATACCTCCAGATTCACCAGATATTACGCCAATAGATTTTTTTTCATATGGGGTGTCTCAAGGAGTCTGTTTATTCTAGAAAGCCTCATACTATTGATGAACTGAAAGATTACATTTACGATGCATTCGATGATTTGGACAGTGATAGAGAACTTTGCCATAGTGCATGTTCCCAAAAGACTGCAAAAATGTATTAATGAATATGGAAAACATTTTGAACATAAAATATATTTGTAAGTACTGTCTGTAATAAATAAAATAAAATAAATTCAGTACTTTTATAAACAAATGTTAAGTGACTTTTGTGCCACTCTGTATTATCTTCAAAGGCAGTCAATAAATAAAATAAAAACAAACTTGGGTGATAAATTTATCTAATTGCAAAACACTTAATTGATTTTATGTCTAGAATACGACAGGTAATTTTTATAACAATAGGAGTACCAATAAAAATAAGTGTAAATAAAATATACCACATTGATAACAATAAAGAAAAATAAAATAATTAATAAAATGGAATAATTATGATTCATAAATGGTGTTATTATATTTTTTAAACATTTCTTAAAAATAAATTAAAATTTTAACTTCTCTGTTAAAACTGTACTTAATGCAAGGTATTTGAACCAGGTTAATCCTTACAGGATTTGTCATACTATAATTACCAGTGCATTTATAGAAGATTAATTATTTGAAGTGTTTTATGAAATATAAAGAAAGGGTAATGCGTCATGTAACATTAAGCTAATTGATGTCTGTCAGTATGGTTTGGTGTACAATTTCAACTGAGCTGAAATTAAATCCACCTCAATCGACCATTTGAAAGAAAACTAGGCAAAACTTCTTTACAAAATCAAATTTTACAAATTTCACTCCATAAATCTGCATAATTTTTAAATCTCTTTCAAATCTATTTCTCAGATTCAGTTGTTTAAAAACTCAAGTGGAGTATACAATTAGTGATTTTAATATATAATGACTGCTGGGTAGTACTAACCTTTGTATTTTATTCCGGTAATAATATCCTTTACCCCAGCTATTCCACAGGAATCGATAGATTATAACATTTAAATAATTCATTAAAATTTTAATGATAATTTCTTAAAAAATGTAATAATTTCTAAAACTTCTGCTGCTCAATTATTTTTTAGTGAACCTATTTTAACAAAGTGATAAGTAAAGTAAATAAGTAAGTAAATAATCCTATTTCATGCAATCATAAATTGATGAAGAAGATATAATTTGCTTTGTAACCGGTGTTTCTAAAGCATTAATTTGTGGGATCATTAAAATATCACTGTTTTAAAGCAATTTTTTTTTAATCATTAAATCTGCTTATATAAATTTTTTAATGGGAACATTAAACAATAATTCTGAAAAATATGCTTCAACAAACATCAACAACTGAACTTGAATTTTATATTAAAAACTTAGTATTTTCATAACCGATTATGAAATCAAAAATAAGCTTGTAACATGAATCAGTTGGTGGTTAATAGAAGATGAAGATCTCTGATCTCCGATTCAGGTAGAAATAAGACGAGGATATTTGTAATCTGTTCCTATTGACTGTCAAATTATATATAGGAGCAATATGGAAATTGAAAGATAACAATTTAAGAGAGATTTTGAGATTAATTACAATTTAAGAGAATTATATAATAATATATCAAGTTTACTTAATTTGTGAGGGATGTTTAAAGGGTAAAGACTATAAAGAAAGACAAAAACTGTAAGTATGCTGAAGTTAATTAGCACAGAACAGAAAAAGAAAAGAAACAATGAAAATAACAGATTATTGCATAACTTTGTAGAACTGACAATAAATCTAATGTTGCAATTTAATCCTGTAATTTTAAGATAAACTATTAATTTTGCAGTTACCTCAACAATTTTGGTCATTTCCTGTATATCAATTACACCGTTTCCATCAACATCATACATTCTAAATGCCCATTTGAGCTTTTCCTCAGGTGTCCCAGATGAGGTAACATCTATTGCCAACAAGAATTCCTGCACAAAGAAAAGTTAATTTAAATATATTTAAAATTTTAACATTTATTTTCAATACTGTAATAGCATTAAATCTACCTAAACTGTAAATTTATCACGACTGAAAAATTTATTTTTTTACTTTGCTACTACAAAGTAGCTTAAAAAAACTCAATTTTATTCCACATTTCCTATTAAATGTTTAACTGCTTCATCACTCTTTGAGCACTTCCATATGAAATCTGACAGTGTGCTGATAGTCTCCTCAAGCTTTTTTAAGGTGAATGATGCATCATATTCTTAACCTTAGCCAGTTTAGCATCAGTCAAAATGGCCTGTCTTCCGGTTCTCTTCTTGCCTGATACACATTCTCTTCAACTGATTTGCATTCTCTAAAATGGGTGATTAATCTCATTATGGTCAAATTGTTAGGCACTGCCACATCCGGGTATTTCCCATGAAATTCATCTACAACATATGCATAAGAACGACTGAAAAAGTAATGTTCAACAATTAAATTTTGTTGCTCTTGGGAAAAGGTTGTTGCTTGTTGTTCTTGTTTACCAAACAATAAACAAAACACTGCTGCAGGCATCATGTGATAAATACACCACAATGGCGTCTACGTTTGTTGTTAATACCCATGATGCAATCTTGGAGTAGCCAACAGAACTTTTTCAACTATACTACTATTTATAAACACTTTAATTTTGATGTGCATTACTTTTGGATCTCTCTGTACTATATCTATCTCAATACAAGTGTCAAACATATCAACAATTATAACATAAGTGCCACAAATATATCTGTATTGAAAAAAATATATATAATATGTTTTACACATTATTTTTTCATTTTTTACTACAATAAGAAAGGCATATTCATCAAATACAAAACTGAATTTCAAAGCTTGTTCTGCAGCCATAGCTTTTCTTATAAATTAAAAAATTGTCTGCTCCATCTTATTTCCTTAGATCAGCCTCCTTCTGACACTGTTTTGTAATTTCATCTTGAGAATACTATTACTATTCATCCTACTCACAGAGTTCACTTCCATTTTTCTCTGTATCTCTTAAGTGCAATACCTTGAGCTTGTAACAATCATCAACTACTATTGTTTGGTTTAGGATCCCTTTGTTTTGTTTTCTCCAACCACTTTTCCAGCTACTGCTGGGTCTGGGTGTGTGTGTATGGGCAAATGCAATTGTCACATCGGCTGGCCAGGCCTGTTGACGCTGCAGTTTAAGTATAAATGTACCGATAAAAATGTAGTTTGGAACAGACTCAGGTCGTGTGGTTAATTGAAATCCTACCACCAAAGAACACCAATATCCACAGTCTAGCTTTCAAATTCATATACAAGCAACTGCCATTAGAAGGACTCAAATCTGATCCCTTAATGATACTTAATATTAAAGATCACATTTGTTATTAATACAAAAGCAAGGTCTGAGTTTTAAAACCAGACTGTACTAATTAGACCACAATTCTGTAAAACTGAATAATTTTCCAACCTTATAATTCTGAACCTTACGAATATGAGTTCTTTGAGCTGTCACAACAATCTTTGTAATTTTTTATTATTATCTTTTATGATCACATAGGATCACTATAGTCAGTCCATTATCCAAGTCTCTTCAATGGGACTGTTTGGGCCTTGCAGTTCTCCTAGTACTTTTTCATACATTCTGATCTTTGTGCCCTAACTAATATTGAAAATGTTCGTGTTGCGAGTTTTTTCTTGTGAATGTGAAGTGAGTGTTTTTGTTCTTGATTTGCTTGTTTAATTTTATCTTATCTGTGACGTCTTCTGGTATAAGGCTAATTTCCTTCAGATCCTTTCTTACTTCTCTGATCCATCTGCATCCTGTCTTGGTGTTTTTTCGAGTTGATATTGTACTGTACTAGCTGTTTCGTGAGTCTTGAAACCTCATGATATGTCCAAAGAAGCCTAGTCTCCTCTTACACACGGTATCAGTGATGGGTTCTAACTCTTTGTACACGACTCTATCTGGCACAATCCACCACTGCCCATTTTTCTGGTACTTTTTTAGATGCAGGTTCTTCCAATTCTTCTTTTGATTTTCTGGAGTCTTTCTGGCTTTGATTGTTTGTTCAGGTGGAAGAGTGTTTCTGCTGTAAAAGTGGCTTCTGGTTTTACAATTGTGTTGTAGTGTCTTATTTTTGTATTTATTGATAGGATCTTTGTACATTATACAACTAAAGATAATCCATATAACACAAGATAGTTGATATAACTAAAGATAAACAATATCTTTTGAATTATCCAAATACAAATGACAGCTTCTCACCTGTTCAACATTTCTGTTAAGGATTTTTCACCTAATAATAAAGATAATAGAGAGAAATTATATGAACTATATCACTGTTATATAACTTGGTTAAATGTTATGTGTAACTGACAATATACTAAGGAATAATGCAACTAACTTCATACAGCATTAGATATCTATTATTAACTAGATGAAATTAGCAGAATCAATATATTAAAAAAAAAGTATTTTTAACCTCATAGCAAATTTAAATTTATCAGCTCTCAAACACATCAGAAGTTCACATTACAGCGAAATTACACAACTAAAAGTAAAACATAAGAATAAATGAAAAGTTATTTGAATTAGTGCAATCTAACTGATTATTAAACCTAATAGGATTGATTATTGATTATTTGGAGGTGAATATTAAGTTGAGTATTTTGATATATGTTTTTATCTAACATTTATCATTATGATTAGTGTTTAGGAGCATATAATTCGGTGAGTTAGAGCATGTATGTGTGCATGTAGACATACATGTACGTGTCATTGTTTTCTCCTTTTTCTATTACAAGTGTTGAAGATTTATGAAATCTTTTTGTAAAGTTTTTACAAATCTTTAAGTTACATTATAGTAATCTGGCAATTGAGAAACTCCTCTTTTATTTTTAATTTATATTGCTGGCATTCTATTCCTTTTATACTGGCAAAAACATCATTTTTCAAAATTATGTTATAAAAAATACTTTATATGTTTACTGGTTTCACTCTCTTGCAGCATTTTCAAGCAATTATAGTTATTCATTTGTCTGATTAAATTTAAAAACAGATTCTTTAGAAGATAATATATATTTCTTTTTGCAGCTCCTTCTCAGCAAATCTCTTTCGGTTCATCTTATTCTACATGCTTGTTTTTATTAATCAGTTACCATTTTTTTTTTTTTTGTCTTCAGTCATTTGACTGGTTTGATGCAGCTCTCCAAGATTCCCTATCTAGTGCTAGTCGTTTCATTTCAGTATACCCTCTACATCCTACATCCCCAACAATTTGTTTTACATACTCCAAACTGGAGTGTGTAAAACCAAAAAGTATGTAAAACTCCATACTGTAGTCAATCAGAAGAGATATTAATTTTATAATACCCATAATTAACATTGCATTAAGTATAAAAATGAATATGTATAATTAATTTTTTAATTACTTATCAATATGACTAATTATTATTAATATTATGACTAATTAATATCAATATTATTAATATGGAAGAAGTGTTAGGAGAAGACCAATTTGGTTTCAGGAAAAGTATAGGGACAAGGGAAGCAATTTTAGAGCTCAGATTAATAGTAGAAGGAAGATTAAAGAAAAACAAACCAACATACTTGGCGTTTATAGACCTAGAAAAGGCATTCGTTAACGTAGACTGGAATAAAATGTTCAGCATTTTAAAAAAAATTAGGGTTCAAATACAGAGATAGAAGAACAATTGCTAACATGTACAGGAACCAAACAGCAACTGTAATAATTGAAGAACATAAGAAGCTGTAATAAGAAAGGGAGTCCGACAAGGATGTTCCCTATCTCCGTTACTTTTTAATCTTTACATGGAACTAGCAGTTAATGATGTTAAAGAACAATTTAGATTCGGAGTAACAGTACAAGGTGAAAAGGTAAAGATGCTACGATTTGCTGACGATATAGTAATTCTAGCCGAGAGTAAAAAGGATTTAGAAGAAACAATGAACGGCATAGATGAAGTCCTACGCAAGAACTATCGCATGAAAATAAACAAGAACAAAACAAAAGTAATGAAATGTAGTAGAAATAACAAAGATGGACCGCTGAATGTGAAAATAGGAGGAGAAAAGATTATGGAGGTAGAAGAATTTTGTTATTTGCGAAGTAAAATTACTAAAGATGGACGAAGCAGGAGCGATATAAAATGCCGAACAGCACAAGCTAAACGAGCCTTCAGTAAGAAATATATCGGTGGAATTTAGAGAAGCTTGAGGAAGAGGAGGACATCGCAAGAGGTCTGAGTAAAAAAGATAAGGTAGAAAATGTAGAAGAAGAATGGAAGAATGATAAAAAGGAAATTCTTAAATCAGCAGAAGCGAACTTAGGTGGAATAAAGAGAACTGGTAGAAAACCTTGGGTTTCAGATGATATATTGCAGCTGATGGATGAATGTAGAAAATATAAGAATGCTAGTGATGAAGAAAGTAAAAGGAACTATCGACAATTAAGAAATACTATAAACAGGAAGTGCAAACTAGCGAAAGAAGAGTGGATTAAAGAAAAGTGTTCAGAAGTGGAAAGAGAAATGAACATTGGTAAAATAGACGGAGCATACAGGAAAGTTAAGGAAACTTTTGGGGTACATAAATTAAAATCTAATAATGTGTTAAACAAAGATGGTACACCGATTTATAATACGAAAGGTAAAGTCGGTAGGTGGGTGGAATATATTGAAGAGTTATATACGGATGAAATGAATTAGAAAATGGTGTTATAGAGGAAGAAGGGGATGTCAAAGAGAATGAAATGGGAGAAACAATACTGAGATTTGAATTTAAGAGAGCATTAAAAGATTTGAATGGCAGAAAGGCTCCTGGAATAGATGGAATACCTGTAGAATTACTGCGCAGTGCAGGTGAGGAAGCGATTGATAGATTATACAAACTGGTGTGTAATATTTATGAAAAAGGGGAAAAAGGGCATTTCTAAACAAATAAATCTACTGGTTAATGTATTTTGTTCATACTCAATATTCATCCTTAATAAAATAGTTGTGTTTTACAGATCATAATTTCTTAAAACTGATTCTTTAATATCATACCTAAAATAATTAATGATTTGAGATTATTAAACAATACTACAAAACAAACATTTGTTTTTTCTTATTACAATTAATAAATTTAATTGAAATATTACATGCAGCAAATAGTTTTCATCTCATTTGTTATAATTTAATTAGTATGTAGGCTAATGTGTAATGTAGGTTAATGGGAAATCAGGGAAAAAATATTGAATGTTACAAAGTTTTTAAATCTGACATTTCCTTGTTATCTAGCAATTTATTTCTGTACATTTCCTTTATTGTTTTAGAAGAATGAAATATTATGAATTATTCCTGTTTAATAAGTAGCAGCGAAAACAAAACTAGAAAATCCATGCTTTAGCAGAAGAAACCAATAATGTTTATGCATTAATCTCTTGTCTATAATATTTAGTTTTCCTTTGTTCTTTGTTTGTTGTGAGCTCTTTACTGCAAAGTTTATCTGTGTTGTTACGGCTTATTTTTTTTTTTTAATATTTGTGTGTTTCTTAAAAAAAAATTGTTTGTAGGTTATAATCTATAAAAAACTGTTAAATAAGGTTAAACTGTAGCTATAAATTCCTGAGATATTTTGAGAACATTAATCCTGAAGGATATAAAGTTATCTAATTAATTCTAATAAATAACAAAATTCAATACTGAATCTTGTAAAATCTTTTAGAAGTTTAGGTTAACCTAGAAATTTAGCAAATATGACTGCAGTAAGTTTATTTGAAGATTTAAATGTACTGGAAATGTGCAATGTATGTAAAAAATCATGATTATAATATTACAATTGTTGTATTGTAATACAATTCATTTAAAATTTTTAATTAAAAATTAAATTTAGTATTCAAGTATCATGTTTCAATTCATTTGTAGTAACACAATAATCAAGAGAAATATCTGAAAGAATTCAATATTCCCACTTTGTTAGCTTAATTAATGAATTAACATTAAATTTTAATTAATTTCACCACTAAAATAGAAATGTCCTTTTTATAATACTGTAGTTTATTGAAATAAATCAACTTAAAAAGAAAAATTGTGTAAAATTAATTAATAAACGGAATCTGCTGTAATAAAATTAAATGTTTTACATTAATTTTTTGAAAAAACTGGCATTCGTTGCTTTTTCCTCTGTCTCGTATAATATATATATACACATAAGACCTGTAAATAAACTAACAAAACTAGTTTTTTTGGGAGCCAAAGTGGCAACATTTCATTTACACTCAAACATATTCTATGAAGTAATACCAGAACAGTTTATAGTCTAAACAGGAAAAAAAACAAGCATAATCTTCTGTTTTAGTTTTTTCAATGTATATCTTTAATTTTTATATAACAATGAATTGTTTTTTGATAATTTTTGACAAAATTTTATAAGAAATTAATTTCTAAATAGAAGGGTGTTAGTAGTAAATATGTAGTTATATGAACAGCGGGTTTATATTTAGTCTATTGTTGTCACATAATTAAATGGTTTGTTGTGCATTTCAAAAATGAATGATACTAATTATGTGCAATCAATGTTTGTGTTAAATTCAGTGAGAATGCTACTGAAATGTTTTTCAAAATTAAAACAATGTACAAAGATGATGCTCTGTCAAGACCCAAAATTTTTAGGTGGTTTAAAGCATTTTCAAATGGCCAGGAATCAGTTCTAGATGACCCTCTGGAATATTGTTAACATCAAATAGTTATAATAAACTGTCAAAATTATTGCACCGTACCACAGTCAATTAAATTTTAACAAAAAATTGGACATGAAAAAAGTCTGTGCAAAATTTGTTCTAAAAAAATCTCATTGTTGAATAGAAAAAGAACAGGGTGGAAGTGTAACGCAATCTTCTAGGTGAAATTGAAAGTGATCCTGATTTTTTAAAAAATGTTTTGAATACAACCCAGGGCAAGGAATGTCACATTTTAAACTCAACATGTCCCAAAAAAGTAAAAATGAGGAAATCAGAATCATGCTAATTTGTTTCTTCGATAGTAATGGAATTATCCATAAGTTGTTTTTACCTACAGCACACAATTTAAATGAATATATTTACAGAGAAATTCTTGAAACACTGTAGAAAAAAAAAATTTGCCGGTCATCAAAGAAAACTGGATGCTACATCACTCTATTAATTATTTTTTGGAAAAGAAAAACATTCCTGTAGTTCCTTAACCACCTGAGTTTAATCCCTGTTCCTGACTAAAAAAAACACCTCAAAGGACACCATTTTACCAAAGTATAAAAAATTAATAAAAACATAACCTACCACCTGAAGGATTTCTGGAGAACACTACTATAAAGTTTGGTAGAACCGTTTAAAACGTCGCATGGCTTCCAATCAAACTATTTCGAAGGTGATAAAATTCATGTATAATTGGATAGAAAAAAAAGCTTTTTTAAATTAGTCTCATTACTTTATTTATAGATCTCGTATACATTTAAAAAAAAAAAAAAATCGTTCGTTCGTGAATGAACGTACACACATATCTAGTAGGCTATGTTCTGACATTTTGTCCGAATTGTAAGTAAAGAAGTTACGTACGAAACATGGCTGGAGGTTTTGATTGTTATAAACGAATACGTGATTTCGAATTTGAAAATATTATGAATAAATTTTCCAGTGAAAATTTAGAAAGTATGTTTAGTGATGATAATTACTGCGAACCAACAGTTAATGAAAATACTCTTAATTTTTTGTCTTCAGGAAGAAGAAAGTGATAGTGAATTTGAGGTTAGTGGTCTGCCGATTTATGAAAATATTAAAGTACTTCCGTAAGTAATACCGATAATTCTAGTAATAATATTACTTGAAATAATTCTAATATCATATTCAGGAATATGGGGAAAAATACGATGTATTTTGAAAACAATTATATTTTCTTAATACATTTTTTAATTTTACCCCCGTACTATTAAAATAATTTTTTTATACGTTTTTTTTTTGTTTTCAGTCATTTGACTGGTTTGATTCAGATCTCCAAGATTCCCTATCTAGTGCTAGTGGTTTCATTTGGGTATATCCCCTAACAATTTGTTTTACATCCAAACGTGGCCTGCCTACACAATTTTTTCCTTCTACCTGTCCTTCCAATATTAAAGCGATTATTCCAGGATGCCTTAATATGTGGCCTCTCTTCTTTTAACTATATTTTTCCAAATGTTTCTTTTCTTTCTTCATCTATTTGCTCCAAAACTTCATTTGTTACTTTATCCACCCATCTGATTTTTAACATTCTCCTATAGCATCGCTTTTGAAAAGCTTCTATCTTTTCTTCTCAGGTACTCTGATCGTCCAAGTTTCACTTCCATATAAAGCTATGCTCCAAATATATACTTTCAAAAATCTTTTCCTGACGTTTAAATTAATTTTTGATGAAAAGGAATTATACTTCTGATTCACCTGTGCTATTTCGGCATTTTATATCACTCCTGCTTTAGTAATTCTTCTTCCCAAATAACAAAATTCTTCTACCTCCATAATCTTTTCTCCTCCTATTTTCACATTCAGTGGTCCATCTTTGTTATTTCTACTACATTTCATTACTTTTGTTTTGTTCTTGTGTAGGACTTCATCCATGCCGTTCATTGTTTCTTCTAAATCCTATTTACTCTTGGCTAGAATTACTATATCATCAGCAAATCGTAGCATCTTTATCTTTTCAGCTTGTACTGTTACTCCAGATCTAAATTGTTCTTTAACATCTTTAACTGCTAATTCCATGTAAAGATTAAAAAGTAACGGGGATAAGGAACATCCTTGTCAGACTCCCTTTCTTATTATGGCTTCTTTCTTATGTTCATCAATTATTACTGTTCCTGTAAATGTTAACAATCATTGTTCTACCTCTGTATTTCAACCGTAATTTTTTTAAAATGCTGAACATTTTATTCTAGTCTACGTTATCGAATGCCTTTTCTAGGTCTATAAATGGCAAGTATGTCGGTTTGTTTTTCTTTAATCTTATTTCTACTATTAATCTGAGGTCTAAAATTGCTCATCTTGTCCCTATACGTTTCTTGAAACCACATTGGTCTTATAACACTTTTTCCACTCTCCTCTCAGTTCTGCTGTATAGAATTCTAGTTAAGTATTTGATGCATGACTAGTTAAACTAATTGTTCTGTAGGTATTAATGCCACCACAGCTATAGCTTTATTTAAAAACAAAGTAAGCAGTCTGATTTCGGTGGAAAATGAACAGTCTCTTTATTAATTATAATAAATGGTTATTTATATTTATTTATTTTATAAATATAATTTAACCAGACTTAACCTATGTTCGATTCGCTTGCTAACCTTGACTAATTAACACCGTAATTTTTTGAGTATTTATTTAATAAATTCAGTAATTATTGCAATTATTTATTATTTAAATAATCAAAACACTCCTGCAGCTGCATCAGCATCAAACCAGTCATGTGACTAGTTTGATGCAGTCATGTGACTGGTTTGATGCAGCTCTCCAAGATTCTATATCTAGTGCTAGTCGTTTCATTTCAGTATACCCTCTACATCCTACATCCCCAACAATTTGTTTTACATATTCCAAACATGGCCTGCCTACACAATTTTTCCCTTCTACCTGTCCTTCCAATATTAAAGCGACTATTCCAGGATGCCTTAGTATGTGGCCTATAAGTCACATATTCTACTTTTAACTATATTTTTCCAAATGCTTCTTTCTTCATCTATTTGTAGCACCAATAAAACAATTTATGGTTACATTAGATATGTTATGAAACTAAATATAACTTGATATAAAGCACAAATACAAATTTCTAAATTTGTGATAGAATTCTGCAATAATTTGAATAGGTAGTTTATTATATTGTGAATTTACAATTAAACCGGTTAATGTAGAGTTGTTAATTTAAAAGTATTTTTTTTTTTTAAGTACTTTTCTTGATCAGTATGTTTTTAATTATATTAAACAGTTACAAGTTGCAAATATCATTAACTGAGTTGGTGTAATTTTCAAAATATATTTAATTTTATACAAAATTAACCTAACAATACAAAACTAATTAACAATTTGAAAACTAACCTTTTTTTTTTTTTTTTTTTGTCTTCAGTCATTTGACTGGTTTGATGCAGCTCTCCAAGATTCCCTATCTAGTGCTAGTCGTTTCATTTCAGTATACCCTCTACATCCTACATCCCCAACAATTTGTTTTACATACTCCAAACGTGGCCTGCCTACACAATTTTTCCCTTCTACCTGTCCTTCCAATATTAAAGCGACTATTCCAGGATGCCTTAGTATGTGGCCTATAAGTCTGTCTCTTCTTTTAACTATATTCTTCCAAATGCTTCTTTCTTCATCTATTTGCCGCAATACCTCTTCATTTGTCACTTTATCCACCCATCTGATTTTTAACATTCTCCTATAGCACCACATTTCAAAAGCTTCTAATCTTTTCTTCTCAGATACTCCGATTGTCCAAGTTTCACTTCCATATAAAGCGACACTCCAAACATACACTTTCAAAAATCTTTTCCTGAGATTTAAATTAATTTTTGATGTAAACAAATTATATTTCTTACTGAAGGCTCGTTTAGCTTGTGCTATTCGGCATTTTATATCGCTCCTGCTTCGTCCATCTTTAGTAATTTTACTTCCCAAATAACAAAATTCTTCTACCTCCATAATCTTTTCTCCTCCTATTTTCACATTCAGCGGTCCATCTTTGTTATTTCTACTACATTTCATTACTTTTGTTTTGTTCTTGTTTATTTTCATTCGATAGTTCTTGCGTAGGACTTCATCTATGCCGTTCATTGTTTCTTCTAAATCCTTTTTACTCTCGGCTAGAATTACTATATCATCAGCAAATCGTAGCATCTTTATCTTTTCACCTTGTACTGTTACTCCGAATCTAAATTGTTCTTTAACATCATTAACTGCTAGTTCCATGTAAAGATTAAAAAGTAACGGAGATAGGGAACATCCTTGTCGGACTCCCTTTCTTATTAGGGCTTCTTTCTTATGTTCTTCAATTGTTATTGTTGCTGTTTGGTTCCTGTACATAACTAAAACATAAAACTAACCTAATAATTTCAATGTTAATTTAAAAGTTTTTTCTTTTAAATACTTTTCTTGATCAGTGTACTGATTTTAATTACATTAAACAGTTACAAGCTGCAAATATCATTAATTGAGTTTGTATAATTTCCAAAATATATTTAATTTAATACAAAACTAACCTAACAATTCACAACTAACTAACAATTTGAAAACTAACCTTTTTTTTGGTTTTCAGTCATTTGACTGGTTTGATTCAGCTCTCCAACATTCCCTATCTAGTGCTAGTCGTTTAATTTTGCTATACCCCCTACATCCTACATCCCTAACAATTTGTTTTACATATTCCAAACGTGGCCTGCCTACACAATTTTTTCCTTATACCTATTCTTCCAATATTAAAGCGATTATTCCAGGATTCCTTAATATCTGGCCTCCCTTCTTTTAACTATATTTTTCCAAATTCTTCCTTCTTCATCTATTTGCCGCAATACCTCTTCATTTGTCACTTTATCCACCCGTCTGATTTTTAACATTCTCCTATAGCACTGCATTTCAAAAGCTTCTTCTAATCTTTTCTTCTCAGATACTCCGATCGTCCAAGTTTCACTTCCATATAAAGCGACACTCTAAACATATACTTTCAAAAATCTTTTCCTAACATTTAATTTAATTTTTGAGGTAAACAAATTATATTTCTGACTGAAGGCTCGTTTCGCTTGTGCTATTCGGCATTTTATATCACTCCTGCTTCGTCCATATTTAGTAATTCTACTTCCCAAATAACAAAATTCTTCTACTTCCATTATCTTTTGTCCTCCCATTTTCACTTTCAGTGGTCCTTATTTGCTATTTCTACTACATTTCAGTACTTTCATTTTGTTCTTGTTTATTTTCATCTGATGGACTTCACCTATGCCGTTCATTGTTTCTTCTAAATCCTGTTTACTCTCGGCTAGAATTACTATAGCATCAGCAAATCGTAGCTTCTTTATCTTTTCACCTTGTACTGTTACTCCGAATCTAAATTGTTCTTTAACATTATTAACTGCTAATTCCATGTAAAGATTACAAAGTAATGGGGATGGAGAACCTTATTACACCTTCTTTCTTATGTTCTTCAATTATTACTGTTCCTGTAAATGTTAGCAATTGTTCTTCTATCTCTATATTTGAACCCCGAATTTTTTTTAAATGCTGAACATTTTATTCCAGTCTACGTTATCGAATGCCTTTTCTAGGTCTATAAATGCCAAGTATGTTTGTTTTTCTTTGTATTAATCTTCCTTCTACTAGTAATCTGAGGCCTAAAATTGCTTCCCTTGTCCCTTATACTTTTCCTGAAACCAAATTGGTCTTCTCCTAACACTTCTTCCACTCTCCTCTCAATTCTTCTGTATAGAATTCTAGTTAAGATTTTTAGTGCATGGCTAGTTAAACCAATTGTTCTGCATTCTTCACATTTATCTGCCCCTGCTTTCTTTGGTATCATGACTATAACACTTTTTTTGAAGTATAACGGAACTTCCCCTTTTTCATAAATATTACACACCAGTTTGTATAATCTATCAATCGCTTCCTCACCTGCACTGCGCAGTAATTCTACAGGTATTCCATCTATTCCAGGAGCCTTTCTGCCATTCAAATCTTTTAATGCTCTCTTAAATTCAAATCTCAGTATTGTTTCTCCCATTTCATTCTCTTTGACATCCTCTTCTTCCTCTATAACACCATTTTCTAATTCATTTCATCCGTATATAACTCTTCAATATATTCCACCCACCTACCGACTTTACCTTTCGTATTATAAATCGGTGTACCATCTTTGTTTAACACATTATTAGATTTTAATTTATGTACCCCAAAAGTTTCCTTAACTTTCCTGTATGCTCCGTCTATTTTACCAATGTTCATTTCTCTTTCCACTTCTGAACACTTTTCTTTAATCCACTCTTCTTTCGCTAGTTTGCACTTCCTGTTTATAGTATTTCTTAATTGTCGATAGTTCCTTTTACTTTCTTCATCACTAGCATTCTTATATTTTCTACATTCATCCATCAGCTGCAATATATCATCTGAAACCCAAGGTTTTCTACCAGTTCTCTTTATTCCACCTAAGTTCGCTTCTGCTGATTTAAGAATTTCCTTTTTATCATTCTTCCATTCTTCTTCTACATTTTCTACCTTATCTTTTTTACTCAGACCTCTTGCGATGTCCTCCTCTTCCTCAAGCTTCTCTAAATTCCACCGATTCATCTGACACCTTTTCTTCAAGTTTTTAAACCCCAATCTACATTTCATTATCACCAAATCATGGTCGTTATCAATGTCTGCTCCAGGGCAAGTTTTGCAGTCAATGAGTTGATTTCTAAATCTTTGTTAACAATTTCAATTTCTAAAAACTAGCCTAATATTTTTAAATCATTATATTTGGTTCTTAATCGTAATTATAACTGTTAAATTGTATTTATATCCTGAATCTTGCTAATTTTTTCATCTCCCTGTTCTATACATTTTCTCCATTTTGATGCGGGTTTATGGAGTTGCTTTTTTTTTTTTTTCAAATGTCAGGTTAGGTATTTATTACATGAAACAATTATGTAAAAAATTATTGAATTTCTACAAGTTCAGGAACAACAAATATGTAAAAATGTACGAGTTAATTATGAACAACATTCTGATGCGATAAGGATTTAAAGCTTTTATTTTTTCTTTTACTTTTTGAAATTTTAAGGGCATCAACTATTGCGGTCATTAGACCCTTTCTACATAAAAAAAAAAAAAAAAAAAAATTTATTTATTTCCTCTACAAAAACACTAGAATCGAAGTCAGGACTGGTTTTATCTTTTCAAATCTAAAACAGACTTGTGAAAAATTATTGAAACTCTGAAAATATAACATAACATGCTCTTCTATTTAGAAATGAATTTCTTATAAAATTTTGTCAAAAATTATCAAAAAACAGAAGATGATAAGGGTTTAAAGGGTCTTTACCTCTTTTTTTCCTGTTTAGCCTACAAATCGTTCAGGTATTATTTCAGAGGATGAGGAAAATGAAATGTAATCTTGTACATTTTCAAATCGATCATTTATGTGATGTGAAGTTAATTGAAACCCAACCATCAAAGAACACCGGTATCTACGATCTAGTATTCAAATCCATATAAAAGTATCTGCCTTTACTAGGATTTGAACCATAGAACTTTTTTTTTTGTCTTCAGTCATTTGACTGGTTTGATGCAGCTCTCCAAGATTCCCTATCTAGTGCTAGTCGTTTCATTTCAGTATACCCTCTACATCCTACATCCCTAATAATTTGTTTTACATATTCCAAACGTGGCCTGCCTACACAATTTTTCCCTTCTACCTGTCCTTCCAATATTAAAGCGACTATTCCAGGATGCCTTAGTATGTGGCCTATAAGTCTGTCTCTTCTTTTAACTATATTTTTCCAAATGCTTCTTTCTTCATCTATTTGCCTCTTCATTTGTCACTTTATCCACCCATCTGATTTTTAACATTCTCCTATAGCATCGCATTTCAAAAGCTTCTAATCTTTTCTTCTCAGATACTCCGATCGTCCAAGTTTCACTTCCATATAAAGCGACACTCCAAACATACACTTTCAAAAATCTTTTCCTGACATTTAAATTAATTTTTGATGTAAACAAATTATATTTCTTACTGAAGGCTCGTTTAGCTTGTGCTATTCGGCATTTTATATCGCTCCTGCTTCGTCCATCTTTAGTAATTTTACTTCGCAAATAACAAAATTCTTCTACCTCCATAATCTTTTCTCCTCCTATTTTCACATTCAGCGGTCCATCTTTGTTATTTCTACTACATTTCATTACTTTTGTTTTGTTCTTGTTTATTTTCATGCGATAGTTCTTGTGTAGGACTTCATCTATGCCGTTCATTGTTTCTTCTAAATCCTTTTTACTCTCGGCTAGAATTACTATATCGTCAGCAAATCGTAGCATCTTTACCTTTTCACCTTGTACTGTTACTCCGAATCTAAATTGTTCTTTAACATCATTAACTGCTAGTTCCATGTAAAGATTAAAAAGTAACGGAGATAGGGAACATCCTTGTCGGACTCCCTTTCTTATTACAGCTTCTTATGTTCTTCAATTATTACAGTTGCTGTTTGGTTCCTGTACATGTTAGCAATTGTTCTTCTATCTCTGTATTTGAACCCTAATTTTTTTTAAAATGCTGAACATTTTATTCCAGTCTACGTTAACGAATGCCTTTTCTAGGTCTATAAACGCCAAGTATGTTGGTTTGTTTTTCTTTAATCTTCCTTCTACTATTAATCTGAGCTCTAAAATTGCTTCCCTTGTCCCTATACTTTTCCTGAAACCAAATTGGTCTTCTCCTAACACTTCTTCCATATTAATAATATTGATATTAATTAGTCATAATATTAATAATAATTAGTCATATTGATAAGTAATTAAAAAATTAATTATACATATTCATTTTTATACTTAATGCAATGTTAATTATGGGTATTATAAAATTAATATCTCTTCTGATTGACTACAGTATGGAGTTTTACATACTTTTTGGTTTTACATACTCCAGTTTGGAGTATGTAAAACAAATTGTTGGGGATGTAGGATGTAGAGGGTATACTGAAATGAAACGACTAGCACTAGATAGGGAATCTTGGAGAGCTGCATCAAACCAGTCAAATGACTGAAGACAAAAAAAAAAAAATGGTAATTGATTAATAAAAACAAGCATGTAGAATAAGATGAACCGAAAGAGATTTGCTGAGAAGGAGCTGCAAAAAGAAATATATATTATCTTCTAAAGAATCTGTTTTTAAATTTAATCAGACAAATGAATAACTATAATTGCTTGAAAATGCTGCAAGAGAGTGAAACCAGTAAACATATAAAGTATTTTTTATAACATAATTTTGAAAAATGATGTTTTTGCCAGTATAAAAGGAATAGAATGCCAGCAATATAAATTAAAAATAAAAGAGGAGTTTCTCAATTGCCAGATTACTATAATGTAACTTAAAGATTTGTAAAAACTTTACAAAAAGATTTCATAAATCTTCAACACTTGTAATAGAAAAAGGAGAAAACAATGACACGTACATGTATGTCTACATGCACACATACATGCTCTAACTCACCGAATTATATGCTCCTAAACACTAATCATAATGATAAATGTTAGATAAAAACATATATCAAAATACTCAACTTAATATTCACCTCCAAATAATCAATAATCAATCCTATTAGGTTTAATAATCAGTTAGATTGCACTAATTCAAATAACTTTTCATTTATTCTTATGTTTTACTTTTAGTTGTGTAATTTCGCTGTAATGTGAACTTCTGATGTGTTTGAGAGCTGATAAATTTAAATTTGCTATGAGGTTAAAAATACTTTTTTTTTAATATATTGATTCTGCTAATTTCATCTAGTTAATAATAGATATCTAATGCTGTATGAAGTTAGTTGCATTATTCCTTAGTATATTGTCAGTTACACATAACATTTAACCAAGTTATATAACAGTGATATAGTTCATATAATTTCTCTCTATTATCTTTATTATTAGGTGAAAAATCCTTAACAGAAATGTTGAACAGGTGAGAAGCTGTCATTTGTATTTGGATAATTCAAAAGATATTGTTTATCTTTAGTTATATCAACTATCTTGTGTTATATGGATTATCTTTAGTTGTATAATGTACAAAGATCCTATCAATAAATACAAAAATAAGACACTACAACACAATTGTAAAACCAGAAGCCACTTTTACAGCAGAAACACTCTTCCACCTGAACAAACAATCAAAGCCAGAAAGACTCCAGAAAATCAAAAGAAGAATTGGAAGAACCTGCATCTAAAAAAGTACCAGAAAAATGGGCAGTGGTGGATTGTGCCAGATAGAGTCGTGTACAAAGAGTTAGAACCCATCACTGATACCGTGTGTAAGAGGAGACTAGGCTTCTTTGGACATATCATGAGGTTTCAAGACTCACGAAACAGCTAGTACAGTACAATATCAACTCGAAAAAACACCAAGACAGGATGCAGATGGATCAGAGAAGTAAGAAAGGATCTGAAGGAAATTAGCCTTATACCAGAAGACGTCACAGATAAGATAAAATTAAACAAGCAAATCAAGAACAAAAACACTCACTTCACATTCACAAGAAAAAACTCGCAACACGAACATTTTCAATATTAGTTAGGGCACAAAGATCAGAATGTATGAAAAAGTACTAGGAGAACTGCAAGGCCCAAACAGTCCCATTGAAGAGACTTGGATAATGGACTGACTATAGTGATCCTATGTGATCATAAAAGATAATAATAAAAAATTACAAAGATTGTTGTGACAGCTCAAAGAACTCATATTCGTAAGGTTCAGAATTATAAGGTTGGAAAATTATTCAGTTTTACAGAATTGTGGTCTAATTAGTACAGTCTGGTTTTAAAACTCAGACCTTGCTTTTGTATTAATAACAAATGTGATCTTTAATATTAAGTATCATTAAGGGATCAGATTTGAGTCCTTCTAATGGCAGTTGCTTGTATATGAATTTGAAAGCTAGACTGTGGATATTGGTGTTCTTTGGTGGTAGGATTTCAATTAACCACACGACCTGAGTCTGTTCCAAACTACATTTTTATCGGTACATTTATACTTAAACTGCAGCGTCAACAGGCCTGGCCAGCCGATGTGACAATTGCATTTGCCCATACACACACACCCAGACCCAGCAGTAGCTGGAAAAGTGGTTGGAGAAAACAAAACAAAGGGATCCTAAACCAAACAATAGTAGTTGATGATTGTTACAAGCTCAAGGTATTGCACTTAAGAGATACAGAGAAAAATGGAAGTGAACTCTGTGAGTAGGATGAATAGTAATAGTATTCTCAAGATGAAATTACAAAACAGTGTCAGAAGGAGGCTGATCTAAGGAAATAAGATGGAGCAGACAATTTTTTAATTTATAAGAAAAGCTATGGCTGCAGAACAAGCTTTGAAATTCAGTTTTGTATTTGATGAATATGCCTTTCTTATTGTAGTAAAAAATGAAAAAATAATGTGTAAAACATATTATATATATTTTTTTCAATACAGATATATTTGTGGCACTTATGTTATAATTGTTGATATGTTTGACACTTGTATTGAGATAGATATAGTACAGAGAGATCCAAAAGTAATGCACATCAAAATTAAAGTGTTTATAAATAGTAGTATAGTTGAAAAAGTTCTGTTGGCTACTCCAAGATTGCATCATGGGTATTAACAACAAACGTAGACGCCATTGTGGTGTATTTATCACATGATGCCTGCAGCAGTGTTTTGTTTATTGTTTGGTAAACAAGAACAACAAGCAACAACCTTTTCCCAAGAGCAACAAAATTTAATTGTTGAACATTACTTTTTCAGTCGTTCTTATGCATATGTTGTAGATGAATTTCATGGGAAATACCCGGATGTGGCAGTGCCTAACAATTTGACCATAATGAGATTAATCACCCATTTTAGAGAATGCAAATCAGTTGAAGAGAATGTGTATCAGGCAAGAAGAGAACCGGAAGACAGGCCATTTTGACTGATGCTAAACTGGCTAAGGTTAAGAATATGATGCATCATTCACCTTAAAAAAGCTTGAGGAGACTATCAGCACACTGTCAGATTTCATATGGAAGTGCTCAAAGAGTGATGAAGCAGTTAAACATTTAATAGGAAATGTGGAATAAAATTGAGTTTTTTTAAGCTACTTTGTAGTAGCAAAGTAAAAAAATAAATTTTTCAGTCGTGATAAATTTACAGTTTAGGTAGATTTAATGCTATTACAGTATTGAAAATAAATGTTAAAATTTTAAATATATTTAAATTAACTTTTCTTTGTGCAGGAATTCTTGTTGGCAATAGATGTTACCTCATCTGGGACACCTGAGGAAAAGCTCAAATGGGCATTTAGAATGTATGATGTTGATGGAAACGGTGTAATTGATATACAGGAAATGACCAAAATTGTTGAGGTAACTGCAAAATTAATAGTTTATCTTAAAATTACAGGATTAAATTGCAACATTAGATTTATTGTCAGTTCTACAAAGTTATGCAATAATCTGTTATTTTCATTGTTTCTTTTCTTTTTCTGTTCTGTGCTAATTAACTTCAGCATACTTACAGTTTTTGTCTTTCTTTATAGTCTTTACCCTTTAAACATCCCTCACAAATTAAGTAAACTTGATATATTATTATATAATTCTCTTAAATTGTAATTAATCTCAAAATCTCTCTTAAATTGTTATCTTTCAATTTCCATATTGCTCCTATATATAATTTGACAGTCAATAGGAACAGATTACAAATATCCTCGTCTTATTTCTACCTGAATCGGAGATCAGAGATCTTCATCTTCTATTAACCACCAACTGATTCATGTTACAAGCTTATTTTTGATTTCATAATCGGTTATGAAAATACTAAGTTTTTAATATAAAATTCAAGTTCAGTTGTTGATGTTTGTTGAAGCATATTTTTCAGAATTATTGTTTAATGTTCCCATTAAAAAATTTATATAAGCAGATTTAATGATTAAAAAAAAATTGCTTTAAAACAGTGATATTTTAATGATCCCACAAATTAATGCTTTAGAAACACCGGTTACAAAGCAAATTATATCTTCTTCATCAATTTATGATTGCATGAAATAGGATTATTTACTTACTTATTTACTTTACTTATCACTTTGTTAAAATAGGTTCACTAAAAAATAATTGAGCAGCAGAAGTTTTAGAAATTATTACATTTTTTAAGAAATTATCATTAAAATTTTAATGAATTATTTAAATGTTATAATCTATCGATTCCTGTGGAATAGCTGGGGTAAAGGATATTATTACCGGAATAAAATACAAAGGTTAGTACTACCCAGCAGTCATTATATATTAAAATCACTAATTGTATACTCCACTTGAGTTTTTAAACAACTGAATCTGAGAAATAGATTTGAAAGAGATTTAAAAATTATGCAGATTTATGGAGTGAAATTTGTAAAATTTGATTTTGTAAAGAAGTTTTGCCTAGTTTTCTTTCAAATGGTCGATTGAGGTGGATTTAATTTCAGCTCAGTTGAAATTGTACACCAAACCATACTGACAGACATCAATTAGCTTAATGTTACATGACGCATTACCCTTTCTTTATATTTCATAAAACACTTCAAATAATTAATCTTCTATAAATGCACTGGTAATTATAGTATGACAAATCCTGTAAGGATTAACCTGGTTCAAATACCTTGCATTAAGTACAGTTTTAACAGAGAAGTTAAAATTTTAATTTATTTTTAAGAAATGTTTAAAAAATATAATAACACCATTTATGAATCATAATTATTCCATTTTATTAATTATTTTATTTTTCTTTATTGTTATCAATGTGGTATATTTTATTTACACTTATTTTTATTGGTACTCCTATTGTTATAAAAATTACCTGTCGTATTCTAGACATAAAATCAATTAAGTGTTTTGCAATTAGATAAATTTATCACCCAAGTTTGTTTTTATTTTATTTATTGACTGCCTTTGAAGATAATACAGAGTGGCACAAAAGTCACTTAACATTTGTTTATAAAAGTACTGAATTTATTTTATTTTATTTATTACAGACAGTACTTACAAATATATTTTATGTTCAAAATGTTTTCCATATTCATTAATACATTTTTGCAGTCTTTTGGGAACATGCACTATGGCAAAGTTCCAGGTTCCAAGTATTCCAGGAGCCTTCTGCCATTCAAATCTTTTAATGCTCTCTTAAATTCAAATCTCAGTATTGTTTCTCCCATTTCATTCTCTTTGACATCCTCTTCTTCCTCTATAACACCATTTTCTAATTCATTTCATCCGTATATAACTCTTCAATATATTCCACCCACCTACCGACTTTACCTTTCGTATTATAAATCGGTGTACCATCTTTGTTTAACACATTATTAGATTTTAATTTATGTACCCCAAAAGTTTCCTTAACTTTCCTGTATGCTCCGTCTATTTTACCAATGTTCATTTCTCTTTCCACTTCTGAACACTTTTCTTTAATCCACTCTTCTTTCGCTAGTTTATCGCTCCTGCTTCGTCCATCTTTAGTAATTTTACTTCGCAAATAACAAAATTCTTCTACCTCCATAATCTTTTCTTCTCCTATTTTCACATTCAGCGGTCCATCTTTGTTATTTCTACTACATTTCATTACTTTTGTTTTGTTCTTGTTTATTTTCATGCGATAGTTCTTGCGTAGGACTTCATCTATGCCGTTCATTGTTTCTTCTAAATCCTTTTTACTCTCGGCTAGAATTACTATATCGTCAGCAAATCGTAGCATCTTTATCTTTTCACCTTGTACTGTTACTCCGAATCTAAATTGTTCTTTAACATCATTAACTGCTAGTTCCATGTAAAGATTAAAAAGTAACGGAGATAGGGAACATCCTTGTCGGACTCCCTTTCTTATTACAGCTTCTTATGTTCTTCAATTATTACAGTTGCTGTTTGGTTCCTGTACATGTTAGCAATTGTTCTTCTATCTCTGTATTTGAACCCTAATTTTTTTTAAAATGCTGAACATTTTATTCCAGTCTACGTTAACGAATGCCTTTTCTAGGTCTATAAACGCCAAGTATGTTGGTTTGTTTTTCTTTAATCTTCCTTCTACTATTAATCTGAGCTCTAAAATTGCTTCCCTTGTCCCTATACTTTTCCTGAAACCAAATTGGTCTTCTCCTAACACTTCTTCCATATTAATAATATTGATATTAATTAGTCATAATATTAATCATAATTAGTCATATTGATAAGTAATTAAAAAATTAATTATACATATTCATTTTTATACTTAATGCAATGTTAATTATGGGTATTATAAAATTAATATCTCTTCTGATTGACTACAGATTAATAATATTTTTAGTAGTTTTTTTTTTTTTTTTTGTTAGATGAGGAGTTTTGTAATTTAATTTTTTTTTAATATGTAGACTGCATGTGATTATTGTATTTATCTAGTGTACTGAACTTTGGTTATTTGTAGACAATTCATATAAAAAAATATTTGTACAATAAAATTAATAACATTATCATAAATAACAAACATTTAAGTTTACTTCAAAGAGTCGACCACACATTTATTAATAAAAAAAAACAAATTTCAAATTCCAAGATTATCAATTTTGTAAACAATCTGTAGACAAATCATTTATGAATAAAAATAATATGTTGCACAATAACATTTAAATAAAATCATTCTAAAGTCAAATATTTTCGTAACTTAAAAAACACAGGTTACAATGGTGCTACATTTTATAAAATGGGAAAAATTATTGCTTGGAAAATGCTTTTAAATGCTCTTATATGTTTGGTTTTCACTTAAATAATACACTCAATTTGATAAATAGGAACAAACGTTTTTTTTTTAAATCTGTATCAAAAATTTATTATAGTTATGTAAAATTCATAATCTTACAAAAAATCTAATTTTCTGTCAGAGAATATATTAAAAAGGTTCCAGTTTTATATTTTAACAGTTAAGGAATTGGGTGGGACAAAAAGCTAATTATAGAAAAAAAATTACCTTTATGTGCCCTAGTTGGCTTTATTACAAATAATCTAATGTAGAGATAAAGTAAAACTTCAATTTTATGGCATCATAATAGCTTTGGGTCTGTTTTATGTTTTAAAGCAGTGGTTTCCAAACTTTTCTGCGTCATGGCCCCCTTTCCATGGCGCCCTTTTTCAGAAATAAAAATAAATAAAACTCATGAATCTTCATTATTCGTTTACTTTATTAACATTAAATTAATAATTATAAATGTCTTGGTTCAGTTAATTATAAAGCTTTTACAATATTTTGTGGCACCCCTGTGAAGAGGCTGTGGCTGCCCTGGGGTGTCAGTGCACAGTTTGGGAATCACTGTTTTAAAGGTTTGAGAGAAATTTGAAGTACCCACTACTATAAAACTACAGATCTTGTGTATTCATCATCCAGGCTCCATTCAAAACGTTAGATACTGTAAAAGCTCTATAATTTATCTCTTTCCATAATGAGTCATCCATCTTAGGCATGCCCGCACACGCGCATGTGTGTGTTGTGTTGTGCGAGCGTACTATTATAAAAGTTCATAACAATAAAAAGAGAAGTCTGTTTATTTGGCTGTAATTTTAAATAATTTTTAAGACTAATTTTTTTTTTCACTGGTAAATATTATATTGCAAAGTAGTAGGGGTTGGCAAATATTGTTTACTTATTTAATACTAAAATATTGGTTATTCAAATTACTTCATCAAGTTACTTACTTTAAAATAATATTCCTATTAATAAAATTACATAGTTTCTTTTTTTAAAAATAATTTTCATAAAAATCAGATATTTCATATCAGAATTAAAAGAAATGTTTAAGAATATATATTGTGTATATAAGAACACCAAGTGATGTTATTGGAGAGTATACTGAACTAGTCGGGAGACCTTTGATACTTCCTTATTGTGGTTTAGAATTTCACCTGTGTAGGTCTGTATTAATTTCAAACTTATTATTTTGTTATTTTATTATTTTTTAACTTATAAATTTTATTATTACATTACCCAAGATATTCTCAGTGAAGTGGAATAATTTGTTGTTAATATTTAATCGTTATAAACAAACAGTAACTATATTACTTTTAAATGCTGCTGTATATATTTTAACAATTAAGTTTGAAGATAATCCTAAGTTTTTGCCGTGGGTACATTTGTATATGTTTTACGGGTACTTTCCATTAAGAAACATTATAAATGATAATAAACCTATGGGATTTTACATTGCCACTTAACTAGTGACTGCTTACCAAGATTCATTGAACTAACATCACTTATTACATGATTTATTACCCAGTTTACAATCTACAGCTTTATGTGTGAAGTTGTTGCTGGTGAGTTTTGGTTTGTGTTCAGTATGTGTAAAACTTTTTTTAAATTAGAGAAGAGAGTACAAAGAACTATACAAGTTGATTGAGCTTAGAGACTAGTTACAATGATAAAATAATGAATATTATTTTTGAACGATGAGGAAATCTTCACTGAGAACCAAACACGTATTCTAGAATAGTGAATTTGAACAGGTAATAACAATATGTTTTGTTTAGAAAAGTATCCCGTGAGGTTATAGTATTAGAAATGAAGTATTTGAAGAGAAAGTAAAAGAGACATGATGTTTAAAAAAATGATATGGATCTTTTTTTTAGTTGTAATTATATTTATACATACTGAATATTACATAAAATTAAATAATTGAAGGCCTCATCATTACCTGTTTATGTACTGATGGCTATGTTATTTAGCTAATCATGCAGGTGAATTTTAAAAGTTGCATTCATTTATTATGTTGTAAGCTATCAAGCTTAATAAAAAATATTTTAAAAAATCAGAATAAATGTTTGTTGAAAAAAAAAATTAATAATAAATATGACCATCTAACATAAAAACCGACCGTTTTGATCTGCAAAACACATCAATGTAAGTTTAAAAAAAGCGAGAAAATATTTAAAAGTATTTCATGCAACAATAAAGGCCATTTTACCTTTTTAAAATACATAGCTAATTTATTAATCATCAAATGCAGACACAGATAAAAGATTTTGTTATTAACAGAAATCTAATTTTTTTTTAAAACAAAAAACAGAATTTAAATAAAATATTGACACCCGAAATAATTAATAAGTAGCAATTATTAGAGCACATTTAAATAGAAATTAAATACAAAAAATTTAGTCTACAAAAGAATCAGAAACCTCTCTTTTATTGTATCTGTACTTACTTGAAAGCAAATTATTTTTATTATGTATAAAGTAATCTGTATAAATTTTATTTTATTTTATTTAAAATATATTTGATTAAGCTATAAATAATAATTTTTTAAAGCCTTACAATTCCGATAATTACTGCTAACTTAACGTAACATTGTAATTAATATAACATACATGCAAATCACATTATTCAATTTCGTACTTAAATATAAAAATATTATTATTATAAAATATAATATAAAATATTTTTCTTAATATAAAATATTATTATTAAAAGAACTTACCCGGTTTACATGTTGAATTCTTTTCTGAATGGTCGTTTAGATTCATTTAAAATATTGCTAAATATACTGAGTAAGTAAACAAAATTTGATACGGCTTTAATAACGACGCTACAGATCGTAAAGAAATAAATATTATTTGGTGTATTTGACAACTTTAATCGTTAATAACAGTAATATTAATTTAACAAATTATCAGAAAGAAAAGATTAGATAATATATATATAAGTTTGGTTTATTTTATCTACATTGCTTTATATAATGGAACAGGTAATAATAATATTATAAATATAATGTCTCATCAACGTATCACATTTTGACACACGCAGTTCTTTTTTTGTTGACGAATTATGGCGCGAAGCAGATGGACGAGAGTCGGAACATTCCAGAAATTTTCACACACACACACTCCCTCACACAATCATCACTACGTACAAAGTTATTACAGGAAGTAAATTTTGTTCAGAGCCATCTTTTTATTTTACTAATGTTAGTTTTTTATTTATTATTACTTCCTTATATTAATAATACAGATTACTGCATTCATTAGTTTTAATTTTCAAGTTAATAGTTTTTAATTCCTTGTACGAAGTAAAGAAAGTAGATTATGATCGCGAAAAATTTCGGTTTTCAGATTTCAATGGAAACATCAGTTTTGACCATCCCTGAATCCATTTTTACTAGTTTTGGCGTGACGTCTGTACGTATTTATCTCGCATAACTCAAAAACGACTAGCCTTAGATTGTTGAAATTTTGGATTTAGGACTGTTGTAACGTCTAGTTGTACACCTCCCCTTTTGATTGCAATCGACTGAACAAAAAGTGCCCAAAATCCAAAAAATTTGGAGTAATAAGCCTTCACTGAGGGCTTTTCAACTACATATCATAAGTATACATATATATATTTCACTTATTTTATATTATGGACACGATAACTGCCGTAATTTTGCGCCAATCACTTTCAAATTGATACATAAAATATAACTACCCAAAATCTCGATCGAGTTTGTTAATGGAAAAAATCGGACTATGGGACTGGAAATGGGATGGCTTTTTTTTTAGAAAACAAAACATCGCTATAACTTTCTTATTAAGTAAAATATTGAACTTCTGTTCAAGTTCCTACTATTCTTTGGATAAGGGCCTAACATATATGTAAGTAAAGTTTTTTGATATCACCAACTATTGGCCCAGGGGTTGGAAAAAATGGGGTTTTGAAGACAAAAAAAATCATACCTCTCTTAATAGGCACAATATCGAATCGGTTTAAAGTGATCGTTAATCCTCTAAACATTACCTAAAACTTTTGTCCGAAACAATTTTTGATATGACCAACCCTTACGGCAAGGGACGACCAAAATATTGCCGGAATTGTAAGATGGGCTAAAATTGTCGTACGCTAAACATGTAAAACTTTTTTTCACGTGCAATTATTTTTGTATCGAGTAAATATGAAGTTTTTCTTAACTTTAATTTGGTGGAAATCTTTTTTATCCCCTACTTAGCACCGGTGAAATCTACCTTCGCCTTCCGGCGTGCCGAAAGGTTTTTTTTATATTATAACACTTTTAAACTACATTCAATATAATTTATTATAAACCTATTTTGTAACCGTAATCAATAATTAAAAAAAAAATGATTTAATTTTGCTCTAAACTTTTATTTTCTTTTAGAATTAATTATTTTAAATGAATTTTTTTTTTGTGGTTTTCCGAGAAAAATAAATTACGATTATAAAAAAAGTAATCAAGTATACTAACTGTAACCGGCCTCAGTGACGCGAGTGGTAGCGTCTCGGCCTTTCATCCGGAGATCCCGGGTTCGAATCCCGGTCAGGCATGGCATTTTCACACACGCTACAAATCATTCATCCTATCCTCTGAAAGTAATACCTAACGGTGATCCCGGAGGTTAAAAAAAAAGAAGTAATAATAACTGTTTCTTTCCAAACCGTTAACTGTCATCCTTATTTCATAATTAAAGAGAAAAAATAACTGGATATTAATGTTGTCAATTGATATTAATAAATTATTTAAGATAAAATAGATTATGAATATTAGTTTTTATAGTGCGTGATGAAGATAAAAGTTCCTTGCCGCCCTGCCAGCGTTTTGTTGTTGTACATAGTTATGTAACCGTTCCTCACTCCAATCACGTACGTTCAAGGTTAGCAGAGTCTTATCGCTTTTATATATCCCTTTACCCAGTGGCAGGAAATAAAGTTAAAAATATAAAATAAAACTTGCAACTTTAAGCTTGTATTCACTTTCACAGTCTGATAGTTTTTTTGAATTTCTTGTCGGGTTAAGAATTATTTTTATGTGCAAATTAAGAATGAAATATTAAAAAAAAAAAAACTACAACAAACATTTATATAAAATGATTATTACATGTAATTAAATATTAAGTAAAAATCTCGTTATAACCCCCTTGTGTACGGTTGGCTGTTGTCCATTTATAGTTTTAAGTGAAAATTTATTCTCTTTAATATTTTAAAAAATCAAAAAAGGGAAGAAGGAGAAAACGGGAAAGGAAAAGGGAGGGAGATAAAAGGAAAGAGAAACTGGGAAAAGGAAAAGGGGACGTGATAAAATTAAAATTGGGAAGCGGGAAGGGAAAAGTTAAAGAGAGAAAGGGTAAAAAGGAAAGGTTAAATTTTGTATTTTTCCGTAATGATCATTTTGTTAATGCTTATAACTTACAATTGTGTTCTTATATATATATTATATATATATATATATATATATATATATATATATATATATATATATATATACTATATATATACTGAAATCTAGCATAGTGAAGCATAGTCTGCTAGTTAAAATTAATAAATTATTTAAAACAGATAAGAATATTTGTTTTAATAATGCGTGATGAAGAGATAAAAAAAAGTTGTTTGCTGCGGTGTCTAGCCGGCTTTCGTTGTTTTGTAAACATTCCTCACTCCACCAACTACGAACGTTCAAGGTTAACACAGAGTCTAGTGCTTTTATAAATCTCTTACGCAATAGCAGGATTGAGTGTTATCTTATAAAACAATTAAATAAATTCAAAAATTTTTTGATTAAATTGTTTTATTCATTTAGAGCCAAGTATTGATTAAAAACGACGAAATGTATTTGTAAATATCTAAATAAAATAAAATTAGGCTTTACATGTATAATAAAGTGAATTAATAAATAGATCTACGGGTGTATGTACGCGCTTACACACATACTATATATTTTTTTTTAATTCCTGATTTGATATTTAAAAAATATAGTAACACTTAATAACAAAATTGTATGTGCGCGCGCGTGCGGGTCCGTATTTACATCTACTATGTCTTGAGCTTGATTACGTATATAAAATAAATATTATATGTAATTAAATAATAAGTAAAGATCTCGTTATAACCCCTTTGTATATGGTTGGCTGTTGTAGTAATATGTCCACTTATATTTTAAGGGAAAAATAATTCTCTTTAATATTTTATCTAATTATAAGTTCGGCAAGATTGATAGTAAATTTTAAAAACAATTAAATATTAGAGGACGTGTAACCGATGGTCTAATGTAAAAAAACATTGACGGAAATTTTGTGTCTTTCGATGACTATCGATGTCAGTTGATTCCGTATGGGGTGGGGGAAAGATGGAGAAGAGCATCATGAGTATAAACTAACGAAATTCACCGAGATGTTTTGTCTTGTAGTTAGTTATTGGCGGGAATTATCGGTAGATAGGCGACTGAATAGGTAGTGCAATTACTGCCTTCACATAACAGTGTTTAGTCTAACCTAATCCACATGTAACGTTATCCAAATTTCATCTTTTTATTGAGATATTCCTTATTACTGATTTAAGGTGAGTTTTATTTATTTTGTTAATATTATTACAATTTTTTAAACAATAATTGGCAGGTGTTTTATTCTGTGTATGTATTACTCAAATTATTTATTAGATTAAAAATGTTAGATTCCAGTTAACGCCGATTGATTTTTACAAAATAAATTAATAAATTTAATAATAATTAATAAATAAAGAGAAACAAGTTATATTGTTGTATTTTAGGTTATTTGGCCATTAACGGTGTATATATTTAACTAAACTGATATAAGCAAAGGGTATTTCGTGAGTGATATATTAGATATATTAAGTTTTAAGTCTGGTAATGAAAATGAATCGTGTTAGAGAGAAAATAATTCGCATCTGTATCGTTATAAAGAATATACTGATTTACTGGAGCCTCCTGGGTTCGACACCCAAAATAGCTTACCGTTTCTTCACCGATCTCAGTTAATGTTAAATATTCATAAATGAATGTATAGGGAATAACATAAAAATTTGAAAAAAATAATTTTTGATAGGAAAGAAAGCTACAAATAATCATTTTAATAAATTTGTAAAAATATTTTTAGAAATGTATCGGCGTATTTTTTATTTAACATTTGTATTTAACAATAATTAATCGTAAGAAAGGAAAAAAACATCGGTAGTGAGTTTGTAGAAGGCGACCGATATTTATAATTTATGTGAGGTTCTGAGTTCGACACCGAGTAATTATAATATATCTTAATAATTATGCGTACATAATATTTAAAGCAGAAATTATTCGTAAACAGTACGACATATATACAACAAACAGTTCATGACCAAATTTTTATATTTAACATTTCCCGTGTTTAATTTATATTTTTAAGCTAAATAAAAAAAAATCACAAAATTGTTGAAAATGTATAGTCGATCGTTCTTTTAGAGGAAAACTATTTTTAAGAAATATATAAGGACCCTCCTTAGATAGATTGGTTGATAAATTAAGCGACTGATATACCGAAAATTCTATACGCGTAATTTTTTATTACTACAAACGCCGTTATAACTTTTCTTCTCGTCGGGAAAAATATTGGGATCAGAGGTTAAATTTTACGTAAATTTTTAATTTACAGTTTCCGTTTTTTTGTTTTAATTCCAACGAGAAATTTTTTAAAGCTTTTTCACGAACGGAAAGGCATTAATAAATTTAAAAAGCTTCGAAAACCTTAACGGTCAATTTTTTTATTACAAAGTTTTTGTAAAAATGCACTTTGAGTGAGAAAATTTAAAAAATACAAACATGTTTAAGTAGCCACCGCATACAGAGAGAGAGAGTGTGATGGAGGGGATGAGTAAGAGAGTGACTTAGTGAGAGAGGGGAGAGTGAGAGACAGCTGGGTGAGAGAGCGAGGGTGATTGAGAGAGGGCTGATAGGGGGATCAACGATGGAGAGGAAGTGAGAGAGAGGATCTCTCTCTCTCTTCCTTCTCTCTTATCTTCTAAAAGAATAATTTAAATTTTTAAGATTAAGATTTTTTTTTTAAATTTAATAATGAATCATATTATTATTTTATTATTTATATTTATATATTAAAAAAAAAAAAAATTAAATCGTGTTAAATTCTTTGTGTTTGACAATAAGGTCAATGAACTTATTTGATATTTATTGTTAATGCATTAGTGTTAAAAACTTAAAAATCGTACTTGATAACTTTTTTGTTTATTTTAATTTTGTTAGTAAAATTATTGTTATTATTAATTATTATTATTTTAGTTAGTAAAATAATCACTGATCTTATACATCCGACCTCTCATTTAACCGGACTTATATATTTTATTTATCCGTAAAATTTACATAAATTATTGCTTGTTTTAAGTACTCTAATCGGTGATACATAACGGTTGGCTGTGGAAATGAAAAAAAATGTAGATACTTAGTATGTTTTCAATACGAGTAAAATAAATTAATAATTATTAAAATATTTTAAATAATTTATTAATTTTAACTAGCAGACCCCGGCAATTTCTTCACTACGCTAGATTTCAGTATATATATATATATATATATATATATATAATTTCATGTACACAATGTCATGTACCGCTTATTCTTCGCTCGTTAAAATACACGTGTAAGGTATTAGGGGGTCGAATTGTTAATATAACTTGAAAAATTTTATCTGCTATTAGCAATATTAGAATCTTTTTTTTTTTAAATAGAGTAACAGTACAAGGTGAAAAGATAAAGATGCTACGATTTGCTGATGATATAGTAATTCAAGCCGAGAGTAAAAAGGATTTAGAAGAAACAATGAATGGCACGGATGAAGTCCTACGCAAGAACTATCGCATGAAAATAAACAAGAACAAAACGAAGGTAATGAAACGTAGTAGAAATAACAAAGATGGACCATTGAATGTGAAAATAGGAGGAGAAAAGATTTCGGAGGTAGAAGAATTTTGTTATTTGGGAAGTAGAATTACTAAAGATGGACGAAGCAGGAGTTATATAATATGCCGAATAGCACAAGCGAAACGAGCCTTCAGTCAGAAATATAATTTGTTTACATCAAAAATTAATTTAAATGTTCGGAATGATTTTTGAAAGTATATGTTTGGAGCGTCGCTTTATACGGAAGTGAAGCTTGGACGATCGGAGTATCTGAGAAGAAAAGATTAGAAGCTTTTGAAATGCGGTGCTATAGGAGAATGTTAAAAATCAGACGGGTGGATAAAGTGACAAATGAAGAGGTATTGCGGCAAATAGATGAAGAAAGAAGCATTTGGAAAAATATAGTTAAAAGAAGAGACAGACTTATAAGGCCACATACTAAGGTATCCTGGAATAGTCGCTTTAATATTGGAAGGACAGGTGGAAGGAAAAAATTGTATAGGATGGCCACGTTTGGAATATGTAAAACAAATTGTTAGGGATGTAGGATGTAGGGGGTATACCGAAATGAAACGACTAGCATTAGATAGGGAATCTTGGAGAGCTGCATCAAACCAGTCAAATGACTGAAGACAAAAAAAAACATATTTAAAAGCTTTTTACAAAAAATTATTTAAACTTTCAAAATTAATGTCTCCACCAATAGTACATTATGGGGCCTGGTGCATATCATTTTTTTTGCATCTTATAAAATTATTATCTATTTTTATATTATATAAGTTCGATGTTTATTTCTTTGTTAACCCCTACAGGCTCATGCCCAAAATTAAAATTATTGTTGTTTTTTTTAAATATGACAGTGAGGTAGATAAACATTTTCGTACGTAAAAAATTAACGGGATTCGTATCAAGAACCTTTCGGATATAAGTCAGTTACGTGTGATACATTTAATCTGATAAAGTAAAATTAAATGTACATTTTTTGTCAACCAGAACGGTAGTACTAAAAAAATAACCGGAAAATTGTATCCTGTTGCCATTGTAAAACGTATTATCTGTTGTCTGTTAGTTAAGCGCCTCAATTGACCTGACAGTTTCTAATGCACTAAATTTTCTGTAAAAAAAATAATTTTCCCTTACATTTTTGGGTCGATGAAATCAAAAGAATGGATCTGCGATGTACAAAAAATATTTCGTTAAATTTTGAGTCTGTTGCGTAATTAAAGAATAATGGAGGACGCGCGCGCGCACACACATTATATTTTTATTTAACTCTTACTCATATAGATGTTGTCAATTCGAGTAAAATAAATTAATAAAAAAAAGAACCGGTTATAAAAATTAGTTTAATTTAGTGCGAGATAACTTTGTAAATCATACAGCAATAATCGACGGAAGAGCTCGGCGACATGCTGTCTACAATCCTGTTGCTATGAGAGGTTATTAACCTTCTCTATCAAACAGCAGCTGTGTCCAAGGTTAAACTGCTGCTGCCGTCCCGTACACGCGGATGTGCGCGTGAAATACTTTTTCATAATTTATTTTCTCTGGCAGTTGAAGATATTGTTGTATATAGTTGCATATAGTTGCCGGTGAAAGTATATTCTAGCTTAGTCTCTTGAATAACTTTAATTTTGGATAAATTCACGAGGTGAAACAAGATCTAAATAAAATTGGGCTCTGATTAAATGATCTAGCCCGAAGGACTAAAAAATGGATAAGGCCAGATAATTAAATAATTATGTGAAATATCAGTTCTAATATTGTTCACATATAACTGATATTACACATAATATATATATATTGTAGCTTGGAAAATTAAATTTCCACTGGTTATCTTCAATAATAATTAAATTATGAATGAACAAAAATATTATTTTGGAGTTTTCTTCACTACATTGAAACTGGATTCGTAATTTACATTAACACCAATATCTATATAATATTTGTGTAATTTAGTTTGACTTGTGATGTTTTTTGACCATATTAATAATTGTAATCATTAAGGACAAGGAACAAAATTATGTCAAAAGAAGATCAATTAAGGACTCTATTACAAGAATTGGATTATTCGCAGATAAATAGTCAGCATAGATTAAATAATCAAGAACATTCTGTAGACACAGTTATTAAACAATTACAATTGCAACTTATCAATTTACCATTGTTTAAAGGTGACATTCTTGAATGGCCTCACTTTTTTAATGTATTGATTTAACAAATATTCAAAAATTACATTATTTACATTTGTCAGTAAAAGACAAAATCTTAGCGATTATTCAAAATCTTCCAATAATTGATGAAAATTATAAAATCACATTAGATTTATCGATAAAACTTTTTGAAAATAGAATCAGATCTTCCATCTAAATTCATTAATGACATTTCTTCGTTTGTCAACTCGCTTGAAGGAATGCAACTTCTAGTTTACATATTTGAATTCATCGTAATTTAATTTCTAACACGGCTAGATTATAGTACTGCCAGATTAGGGAATTCAGTTTAGGAAATGGAAATTTTAAAATACAACAATGCATTTAAATTTCATCACAAATATCCTACTTCAAACGTTAACAACATTCATAAACTACATAATCCAAGTTACTATTCTAGATCTAACATTAAACATAAGAATACTGTTACATTCCTTTTTACAAGCGATAATACCTTAGATCATTGAACTGTACTTGAAAAGGTTTGGAAAATTTGTGAAACTGATTCTGATGTTTCACTTAATGAAACTTCTTACATGCGAAACACACTTCAAACTTAATACCGCTAGAAACAAGCAAGGCAGATTTATTGTTTCATTACCACGTAAATCCGATAAACTCCGGCTTGGTGATTCTTTCATTAACACCAAAAGTAGGTTCTTATATCTGGAACAGAGATTATGCAACAATTCTAATCGTAAAAATATTTCTTAGAATACTTAAGATTAGGGTCATATACTATTACTTAATTCTGACGATTTATTAACTAATGCTTCAGATGTACATTATTTACCTACCACTCAATATTTAAGCCCACAAGTCTAGCTGCTAAAATGCGACTTGTCTTTGATGGCTCAGCTGAAACCTTCAATGGTTTATCTCTTAATGATACACTATTAGTTGGGCCTGTTGTCCAACAGGTTTTATTCTCAATAATAACTCATTACATCAGACATAGCGAAAATGTGTTGTCAAATACTAGTTAAACCTTATGACACTAATTTACAACACATTTTGTGGTGTGAATCTCTAAAACTATAACATATGGAACCGCCACTAGATGCCTAATTCAAATATCAAATGAAAACCAAAGAGATTTCCCATTAACATGCAATGCTATTAGAAATATTTTATTTCAGGCTCTGACCATCTAGATGAAGCTATCCAACTAAAGGTTGATGTTTTTAATCTACTCCAATGTTGTGGATTACCATTTCATAGATGATTCTTTAATAATCATAATATTGCTACTCCTGAGCATAATTGTTCTATTCCTTTAGCTCACCGACATCAGTTAATGTGCCTTAGGCATTTTATGGAACAATACTATAGACACATTATCATTTCAAATTAGTCAATCTATTGATACTAAAAGAATTATTCTTTCTATTATTGCAGTTGTATTTGACCCGTTAGATTAGAATCACGACGATAGATTACCCACAACGTTGTTATCTCGATGGTATAAATTATACGATCAGTTGCATTTAATTGAATTAATTAAGATGATAAGTCCAGTTAAATTCAACAATGGCGATGAGGTTAACTCAACTCTAATACATGGATTTTCAGACGCCTCCATAAAGGGTTATGGCTGTTGTATCTACATTCAAACTTTAATAGCTAAGCAGACAATTTCATGTAATTTGCTTTAAAGCAAATAATGCTACCTAGGCTTGAATTATCGGTTTGTTTACTACTCTCATGTTTATTAGTGAAGTTAATAAATGCTCTGAATATACATATTGATGAAATTCATTTGTATTCAGATTCAACAAAAGCATTGTCTTGGATTCACTTGGACATCCATCTGTTTGGATGAATGTCTAAGTGTTACAGTGAGGCGGGTTGACTGACGCCTTAGACCATTCGGCTACAGGGCCTACGTAGTGCAATTCGTGAAAAATGTTGTATATAAGTTGCGCAGGAGAAAAATGAAATTTTCTTAGTATACTTCGACCATCTTAAACTGTGTGTGTGAATTAAATTTTTTTTCTTTAATTATCATCCGTCATAGTCCGGTAAAGCGTTACTATACACCGCCCTCACAAATTCCTTCAGTACCTTTCTAATCAGAATAGGAAATTCGATAAAAATTAAGCCGATGATAACAGAGATTCGCTCTTCAGTATCTTAGATTACACTTAACTCCTTGCCGGTTTTGCAATTTCACATAAAATAATGCTATTTTTTATTTATTTATTATTTTTACATATATATTTTATTACGACTAATGATGTCCTAGTATATATATATATATAATAAACGGTAATTTTTGATGCAAAACATATGTTATTATGTATACTTTCTTTTTCGTGTTTTAGCCTCCGGTAATTACCGTTCAGATAATACTTCAGAGGATGAATGAGGATTATATGTATATTTTTATTTATTTATTATAATAAGATACTGTAGATTACGTATAGGGAATTATGATAATTTAATTTAAATATTATTTAATCTTATTACATTAACAGAAAAGGGTGGTAATTATAGAAAAGCCATTTCAATGGAACAGTTGGAGATTACAAGGAGAGGCGGTTGTTGCTAAGCGGACTGCAGCGAGGTGCGCAGAGCAGCAGTGCGCATCACGTTATCCCCTCCGCGCCAATAATAACAGAGTAAGAATGTGCGTCTAGCCCGGCAACATCCATCAACCTCACACCAACGCACACATCCCGATTACTAAGTTTACAGTAAGCATATTTACAATAGAAATACGCGCGCACACAAACACACACAGAGAGAGATTGAGTGAGAGAGTGAGTGAATATGACAACAGAGTACATATGTACAATATATATATATATATATATATATATATATACATATATATACATTAACACAGACACAGATAGAGAGAGAGACATTGACAATTGACTATTTAATGTGCACACACAACACACACACCACACACACTTGCTCTCTCTCTCTCTCTCTCTCTCTCTCTCTGAGAGAGCGAGAGACAGAGAGAGAGCGAGCCTGTTTGTCTTGCCGGCTGAGAATTCTTTTTTAGTTCATCACTCCTGACCCTATCTTGGGCGAATCTCGTTTTTAGTCGTGAACGGTTTCTCTCCGTCATAATGCATATATCGGGTATACGGAAACGCTGTAAGTTTGGATTTCGCCTGAGACAACGTGAAATCGGATTTCGTACTTGAATTTCCGATAAACCGGCCGACCGATCGCTTTCAACAGTCTACCGTATTTTCAACTCGATCCTACTATCGGTTTCGGTTCAATTAACGGCACTATTCTATACCGATAACGGTTAGAGACAATCCATTTATAGTTGAAAAATCGGATTTCCGAGCCGACTTTACCTACTGCGTAGCTTCCTTTTCTTACTCTGACGCTCGGTTCGTTCGTTTACGATTTTTTTATAAATCAGCCCTTAAGGCCGTTTTTCAAAACTTAACTGCCCGGACCCTCGTCGCGCGACAAAAACGTGCTTGCCGTCAAAAAATTCAGCAGAAAATCTAGTATTTTTTGGGTTTTTTTCGACTTTTTAACTGTGACAACGATTTTGGAAAAATCGCTTCGACGCGGTAAGGGCGTTTTTCTAGGCTAAGGGAGCTTTTTTTGCCGATTTTTCACCGCCAATAACTCGGCAACCGTTAGTCCTATCGATACGTGAAAAAATATGCCGTTCCGATTCGACTCGGCTTCCGAGGTCATTTTCCATTTGATGTGTAATATGTAGTATAAAGGTTGCCAGGTGGGAGAAAAAAGTGCCGGCGATTCAAAATAATTCTCCCTCTATCGCTCATAATAATAAAAATAATTCTTTAAGTCAGTGTAAGTGAAGATTTTAAATTCCTTATTTATACGCGTTAAAAATATCACTAACCTTGAAAATATTGTCTGTAAAGATTGCTGTTTACCGTTAAAAAATTACTTTATATGAAATATTTTGGTCCTGCAATTCTGCGGGGGCGAATTTCGCTCGCGCTAGTATTTCGAGAACGGTAGCCGCTAGACGCGTGGGTTAGGACCGATCGATCCGGGCGATGGCAAAGTTCCTTTCGGGTTAAGAATTTTAAAATGGCGTTAAAAATGTTCTACGACGCGCCGTTTTCGAGGTACGCCCTTTTTTTTTTTATTTAACAAAAGATATGTCCGAGCGATCTCGTTTCTTATGTATAATATAAATAAAATAACATCAGCTGTCAATAGCTAGCTATCACAACTATAAAAAATTAAAAATTATTTTGCAGCAAATCCAGTCTTTGTCCGGGAAAATTTTACTACAAACGGGATAATCGTGAAAAAAACACGTTCAAATTGGTTCTAGGGGTGAAAGGTTAAAGCGGCTATTGAATGTAATCGTTATACGCTACTTGTAATATATAAATATATATATTAATTCGAAACGATTGCGATCCCATACAAGTTTTCACTTCGGCCGTGCGGTGTGAAGCACACATTTTTTTTGTTAAAAATAACAATTTTTAGGCGAGAATTAAGGAAAAAAATATTTTTTGAGTACGCTCGCTGACATCGAGAGAAATTAACAATAATGTTTTCATTATTTAAATAATAAATAATTGTCAGAATTACTGAATTTTTTTATTTAAATACTCAAAACATTACTGTGTTAATTAAGCAACGTTAGCGAGCGTAGGTTAAGTTTGATTAAATTATATTTATAAAATAAATAACTATAAGTGGTTACATTAAGTGAATTCCTAATATGTTCAAACTTGATTACCGAGGAAAAAAATATTTTTTTTTTATTGACAAATTATTTTTATGCCCAAAATCAAGGAAATACAGAATGATTCAGGAGGATAGGGACTACTTTGACAACTCAGTCTAGAGGCTAAAAATAAAAAAAAAGGTTCGCGTAAACATAGGTCCGAAAACGCTTCGCAAGCGAGTTATACAGGATGAAAGATTTCGCTCGAGTTTCAGTTCCTCCGGGTAAATTAAGGCTTTCTGAAATTCTGGGAAGGTCAATTAAGGTGCAAATTCAATTTTTTCTTACGGTTTTTCAGCTGGGAAATTGAAAAAAATAGATCCCAGAACTGTATCTCTTTTAGTTTCTATGATATCCCTTGTAAAACGCAAAAAAATATTTAATTCTTATCGTAAAAATTTCAGAAAACTGTTAAGAAGTGTAATATTGTATTAGTTTTACAGCGCATAAAAATCAAGTCTGTTAAAAAAAGTGAAATTCTGTTTAGTTTTGTTTTGAAAAATGCCGCGTATCTTCACTAATGCCGAATATTCCGACGTGATTTTCATCTATGGATTTTTAAAACGAAAGTGCTACGGCAGCGGTTTAGGAATATCAACATAGGTATCCCCCGGTCGCGTTGTACCAAATCGTAAAGTAAAGTCCGTTGGATTATTGTTTGTGGAAAGAGGTTTACAAGCAAAAAGTAGACGCACGCGATGAACTGATCGCTCGCATTCTCAACGCTGCAGCTATAATCAAAGAACGCAAAGATACCGTTAGACCGGCGACACAAAATCTAGTACAACGCGTTGAAAAGTGCGTTGAACACAACGGTGGCATTTTTGAAAGTTATTAAACCGCATGAAATACTACTTGTAAGCAGCATTTTATCATTATCATAAAAAAAACACAGTAACTATTCTTTCTTCCTCCAGTTATTTTCTACTGTACATAAAGAAAAAGTTTTTTCATCTGTTAAAAATTAATCTGTTTTGCTGTTAATATGAGTCGACATGTTTAAAATTTTATTTGTTTTCTGTTGACATTATTTACATCTCAATCTTCTTATAATCAAATTCTATACAGTTTACGTTCAAAAAATGCACGATTTATCGCCAATTTAACAACGTTATTATACGTCAAACGTAAAAAATGTGTTTTTTGACCCTATTTTTGGCGTTTTACACGGGATATCTTAGAACCTATGAGAGATACAGTTCTGGGACCTATTTTTTTTCGATTTCCCAGCTCAAAAACCGTAAGAAATTATTGAATTTGCCCTTAATTGACCTTCCCAGAATTTCAGAAAGCCTTAATTTACCCGGTAGAACTGAAACTCGAGCGAAATCTTTCACCTGTATAACTCGTTAACGAAGCGTTTTCGGATCTACGTTTATATGAATTTTTTTCTTATTTTTAGCCTCTAGAATGAGTTGTCAAAAGTATTGCCCTTTCCTCCTGAATTATTCTGTATTGCGAAATATTTCAAAACCAAAACTGCATCAAATACAGTGTTGTAGAAAAGAATAAGACTGAAGGGAAAGTAAAAAATGAGTAGAACTGGCAGGATTTGTAATCGAGATGAATCAACGAGAAGGACGTGATATTTTTTTATTTTGTGTTCTATCTTGCCGGAGGTTGGAACTGGGACAGTCTCAGTGATGATTTAATTAAAATAGTATCGATAAATACAGAATGTTTCAAAATTAATATCCGGGTTTTTTAATGCTATGTAATATTTTTTATGTTTCAAGTAAATCGATTAATGAAATGAAAGAGTAACTAAAACGTTTTCCTGTATTTCTCATTTGAAAGTTCTACTAACAAAGATGGTGAATCCTCAAAAAAAGAAAGCGTTCTGTGTTTTGCAGTTTGCGTAGTGGGAATCTGTAATTACTGTTTAACATTCATTTTGAAATTCTATTATGATTTTCCGCGTTAAAATTAACCGTTCATTGACGGTATAAACAATTTGAATCCACTGCGTGTATTTGTGTACGACCAAGTGTTGAAAGTGTAAGAGAATCTTTTGTGCATAATCCTAGGAAATTCTAGGCTATGGTACAATTAATGGCACTTTCCTCAACTGTAATACACGCCAACAAGATGGTGAGTCTCCTCGCTGGTATGACACTGTACATCATCGGTTAATGAAATACACCTCGATATCTGGATCGGTCGTCAAGTACCAGATGACGGGGCTTGTTTGCACTGGTCGTCACGTCTACCCGACTTGATCCTGTGTGATGTCTTTTCTTTTGGGGGTTTATAAAGAATCAAGTGTATGTCCCACTGTTACCCGACTTGAGACATATGATTGAAGCAGTTGACCCCTCTTTGAGGGGAGAATAAGAGAGAAAAGATTTATGAAATTGAATGAAAAATGAGTAAAAGGTGGAAGGAACTTTGTTAATTTTCACGTTTACCTTTTCCGTATAAATATGAAATATAATATAATATTTGAAGTATAGTTGTTTAATAATTTAATATTGTTTTACGTGCTTATTTAACAATATTTACGTTAACGTAACAGTTGTTAAACGTTAAGTTTAATATATAGTTTTATAAAAATAACTCGTTACACATTTGTGTGGAATGAAATTCCTATGTAGTATAGGGCTTACTGATTGTTAATAATGCACTTTTTTTAAGGTAGAAAAACAAAACTACTCATTTTAAAGTAATTGCGGCTAGGTTAATGAGATTCAGTATAAAACAAAATTTATATAATTAGAGTAACAAATAAGATGGATTTATTAAAGAGGCGATACAATCGCCGAGTTAGAAAAGAAGAAAATATATAAAGGGTAGTTTCACGTTTTAAGTTTAATAGTTTCTCGTAAGTTGAAACTGAGAATTCATTACTCCCACGATAAGTGGTAATTTTCTTTGTTTCTCTTTTTCCCGACTTGTTATTTTTTTAAAACTCACGATTGTTCAAACCTGTAACGTAATAGTTACAAATACAAATGTCCTGCTGATCTTCAGCAGGTATACTAAAGGTCTCACGACTATTACAAAATTCACGAATAAATCCTTAAGTTGAGCTTAAAAGGTGGTTCTTTAATTTGTAGCTATTCAAAGATTGACTGTAATCTTTTTAAATTTTAAAAATTATTTCCCGATTCAGCCATCTCCAATTCCCTTAATCTCATTTTTTTTACGTTTTGTCTTACTATAAAATTAAGACCTAAAAGTAGTATAGAAAACCTTACGTTGCGCATCGATTCGTCCTTTGGCCTCATTGCATTAAATAACAAACTGTGGAAATTGATGCGGAATGTAAGGGTATATTTCCGATAATAAATGTTTGTTTATTGAGAAATTTATTAGTAAAAGGGTGGATTTTGTTGAAAAACAATATTGTGAAAGGGAAAGCCGTTCTTTAATGTATGTCCTGTTTTTGATGCAGAATGTAAGGGGATGTTTCGCCTCAGAGGTCAAAGACCGAATCGATAGGAAATGTAAGGTTTAACTACTCCTAAAATTAACAAATTTTTAAAAAGGCTGGTTTAGTTAAATTTTGAATAATTTATGGATTAATATTCCAACTCTTTAGAGAAAATATGTGTTTGGAAAAATGCAGTATTTTGTAGCGATGATTTTGCAATACGTAGTTAATTTTGTTTTTTTTGTTACATTTTCAATTAGTAGATAAAAAATTTACCTCAGTTATATTTCTTATATAATAACAAAAGTATTTTACTAAGTTTGGCAGCGGTTTACAATTTAAATTTAAATAATTTTTGCAATTTCCAAAACACATTATTTTGAAGACATGTGTAATATTATCTTATTTTCTTCCTGATGTATGCATTAAATTCTGTTCAATTAGTGAACAATAAACAACTTTCAGGCCCAGTGAGATGACGATATATTTTTTTTTGTCTTCAGTCATTTGACTGGTTTGATGCAGCTCTCCAAGATTCCCTATCTAGTGCTAGTCGTTTCATTTCGGTATACCCCCTACATCCTACATCCCTAACAATTTGTTTTACATATTCCAAACGTGGCCTGCCTACACAATTTTTTCCTTCTACCTGTCCTTCCAATATTAAAGCGACTATTTCAGGATGCCTTAGTATGTGGCCTATAAGTCTGTCTCTTCTTTTAACTATATTTTTCCAAATGCTTCTTTCTTCATCTATTTGCCGCAATACCTCTTCATTTGTCACTTTATCCACCCATCTGATTTTTAACATTCTCCTATAGCACCACATTTCAAAAGCTTTTAATCTTTTCTTCTCAGATACTCCGATTGTCCAAGTTTCACTTCCGTATAAAGCAACACTCCAAACATATACTTTCAAAAATCTCTTCCTGACATTTAAATTAATTTTTGATGTAAACAAATTATATTTCTTACTGAAGGCTCTTTTCGCTTGTGCTATTCGGCATTTTATATCGCTCCTGCTTCGTTTATCTTTAGTAATTCTACTTCCCAAATAACAAAATTCTTCTACCTCCATAATATTTTCTCCTCCTATTTTCACATTCAGTGGTCCATCTTTGTTATTTCTACTACATTTCATTACTTTTGTTTTGTTCTTGTTTATTTTCATGCGATAGTTCTTGCGTAGGACTTCATCTATGCCGTTCATTGTTTCTTCTAAATCCTTTTTATTCTCGGCTAGAATTACTATATCATCAGCAAATCGTAGCATCTTTATCTTTTCACCTTGCACTGTTACTCCGAATCTAAATTGTTCTTTAACATCATTAACTGCTAGTTCCATGTAAAGATTAAAAAGTAACGGAGATAGAGAACATCCTTGTCGGACTCCCTTTCTTATTATGGCTTCTTTCTTATGTTCTTCAATTGCTACTGTTGCTGTTTGGTTCCTGTACATGTTAGCAATTGTTCTTCTATCTCTGTATTTGAACCCTAATTTTTTTAAAATGCTGAACATTTTATTCCAGTCTACGTTATCGAATGCCTTTTCTAGGTCTATAAACGCCAAGTATGTTGGTTTGTTTTTCTTTAATCTTCCTTCTACTATTAATCTGAGGCCTAAAATTGCTTCCCTTATCCCTATACTTTTCCGGAAACCAAATTGGTCTTCTCCTAACACTTCCTCCACTCTCCTCTCAATTCTTCTGTATAGAATTCTAGTTAAGATTTTTGATGCGTGACTAGTTAAACTAATTGTTCTGTATTCTTCACATTTATCTGCCCCTGATTTCTTTGGTATCATTACTATAACACTTTTTTTGAAGTCTGACGGAAATTCCCCTTTTTCATAAATATTACACACCAGTTTGTATAATCTATCAATCGCCTCCTCCCCTGCACTGCGCAGTAATTCTACAGGTATTCCGTCTATTCCAGGAGCCTTTCTGCCATTTAAATCTTTTAATGCTCTCTTAAATTCAGATCTCAGTATTGTTTCTCCCATTTCATCCTCCTCAACTTCCTCTTCTTCCTCTATAACACCATTTTCTAATTCATTTCCTCCGTATAACTCTTCAATATATTCCACCCATCTATCGACTTTACCTTTCATATTTTATATTGGTGTACCATCTTTGTTTAACACATTATTAGATTTTAATTTACGTACCCCAAAATTTTCTTTTACTTTCCTGTATGCTCCGTCTATTTTACCAATGTTCATTTCTCTTTCCACTTCTGAACACTTTTCTTTAATCCACTCTTCTTTCGCCAGTTTGCACTTCCTGTTTATAGCATTTCTTAATTGCTGATAGTTCCTTTTACTTTCTTCATCACCAGCATTCTTATATTTTCTACGTTCATCCATCAGCTGCAATATATCGTCTGAAACCCAAGGTTTTTCTACCAGTTCTCTTTATTCCGCCTAAGTTTGCTTCTGCTGATTTAAGAATTTCCTTTTTAACATTCTCCCATTCTTCTTCTACATTTTCTACCTTATCTTTTTTACCCAGACCTCTTGCGATGTCCTCCTCAAAAATCTTCTTTACCACCTCTTCCTCAAGCTTCTCTAAATTCCACAGATTCATCTGACACCTTTTCTTCAGGTTTTTAAACCCCAATCTACATTTCATTATCACCAAATTATGGTCGCTATCAATGTCTGCTCCATGGTAAGTTTTGCAGTCAACGAGTTCATTTCTAAATCTTTGCTTAACCATGATATAATCTATCTGATACCTTGCAGTATCGCCTGGCTTTTTCCAAGTGTATATTCTTCTATTATGATTTTTAAATTGGGTGTTGGCAATTACTAAATTATACTTCATGCAAAACTCTATAAGTCGGTCCCCTCTTTCATTCCTTTTGCCCAGCCCGTATTCACCCACTATATTTCCTTCCTTGCCTTTTCCAATGCTTGCATTCCAATCTCCAACTATTATTAAATTTTCATCTCCTTTTACGTGTTTAATTGCTTCATCAATCTCTTCGTATGTATACACACTCTACCTCATCATCATCATGGGCGCTTGTATGCATATAGACGTTAACAATCATTGTCAGTTTAGGTTTTGATTTTATCCTTATTAAAACTGTAATTATAAAAAGTTTAAAAAATACTCCAATTATTTGTAACTTTTATTATTTTTTATCTCTTTTGCTTATTGTTATAAGAAATAAGCTGTGCTGGTGTGTTTTGTTTTTGCAAAAAAAGCCTGACCTTTCATTCAAATTCTAAGTAAAATATAAAATTATTTTTTACATGAATTTATACATATAAAAAATCCAATTACAATAGATATTTTTTGGAAAGGACTCATTTCAGCCGTTGGATCCACTAATGATTACATTTCAAGATGACAGTCAGTATAGTTTTGGTTTAGATGAATTGCTTTGGTGAAGTTCATACAAGTAATAGTAGTGTTAAGTAGTGTGAAGAAAACTATTAAAAAAGAAATGAATAATAATCAGCTTTAGATCAGGTTCATCTTGTGTTATGTGTATGCAAGCATATACATTCACTAAAAAACACACACACACACATCTCTTTGTCTATAAAATGTTATAGTAATAATATAATGTGATTACCATCTTTAACAGGATTTTTTGATAACATAGCAAGCATAATCTGCACATCTTTCTGCCATTTCTGTCGTCTTTCCAAAGGTAATTTTGCATCATCTAAAGTTGTTAGTGTACACCGAAATGCTTCTATTGCTGATTTATGTTGTTTTAATGCCAGTAAACATCTTGCTTTCCTATAAATAAAAGTGTTTTATTTAGATTGTACAACTTATTAATCACAAATTTTATAACCAAAAATTAATTAATTAAGTGTTAGATAATATCTTGCAATTTTTCTTATGTTGAATTTTTGTTAAAGAAAATTTCAAAAGCTGTTAAATCATATCTATCTGAAACACTTTCAACAATTTGAAAGATTGAGAACAATTTTTCTGCACTTGATAAAGATACTTCCTTTAATATGCTATTGATGTGCAATCAGTAGCCATTAATAAATGCCAACAGTAAGAAAATATCTATTTGTGGAGGAGTCTTACATCCAGTGTTCTTTTTTTGTTAACTTTGGTATAGATTTCACTAATCTGCTATTTGTGGTTTGTCCAAGGTATTATGGAATTCAGAGGCACAGAACCCCTGAAACTAATAATATTTTAAATGGCATAAACTGCAATGATCATTGCTAAATAAAAATTTCAAGTTCATATTATGAATTACACCCAGCATCCATAATTAAAGCTTCTTCTTTCTATTTAGCCTCCAGAACCACTATAAAGTACTCCTTCAGAGGATGAATGAGGGTGATATGTATGAATGTAAAAGAAGTGTAGTCTTGGCAGTCTCAGGTCGATCATTCTTAACCCATCAGGTTGGTCTAGTAGTGAACACATCTTTCCAAATCAGCTGATTTGGAAGTCGAGAGTTCCAGCGTTCAAGTCCTAGTAAAGTCAGTTATTTTTACATGGATTTGAATACTAGATACTGGTGTATCTAGTATCTACTAGATATGTAGATATGTATCTACTGGTGTAGAGACTTGTAAATACTGGTGTTCTTTGGTGGTTGGGTTTCAATTAACCACACATCTTAGAAATGGTTGAACTGAGACTGTATAAGGCTACACTTCATTTACACTCATACATATCACCCTCATTCATCCTCTGAAGTATTATCTGAAAGGTAATTACCGGAGGCTAAACAGGAAAAAGAAAGTTTTGACAATTTGTGTAAACTTTTATCAGAAATAAATATATGCAAATTTTGCCAAGGCCCTCTAAAAATTATTTGTTGCTGAAATAAAAACTTTTATGGCTTAGCTATTTTTAGGAACACCAGTAATGTTAATGACGTAAGATGTGCTAATTGGACTGACTATTTCCACTTGTCATCTACTAATGAAGGACCTATTCAAGGTTTGTGTCACAGACTGATGACATATAGTGTAAATACGTACAGGCTCGGCTCATTTAGCCTGTGCTCATATGACAATAAACATATATACCCACCAAAAGCAGTAATGCAGGAAATTAAACCAATATTTGAAGATCTTCCAAATCCAGTCCTGCTGCAAAAGTATCTGAGGGAGTGTTTGGACAATATTATTTAGTCAAGGATACCAAAAAATATGTTTGTATGTAGGAATACTCTGGAATTTGGCGTTAATGAGGCTATGAGCTCCTACAATGCTGGGAATATGACAAAATGTTTAATGTTTGAAAAGGTAGGGTTAAATCCTGGGTAGAACTGTGTCAAAGTTTCCAAACATTTTGATGAAACTTGCATCAGGGAGGCTGATAAGGATATATAAGAAATTAATAAATGCAAAGTCTTAAGCAGAAAAGAAAAAAGCTGGAACACTTTGAGGAGTAGGAGGATTCGGACAACCCATCTTATAGTGCTGGTAGGCACTGACACTTTGTTCATTCTCATGTGGGTCCCCAGTACAATCTTTAAAGTTGATTTCCCAAAAATCTTGTATTTTAATTTTTAGGTACACTTTTCTCAACAACCAGAAATGATATTTGAACAATTCTTTTAACGTTTTAAAAAAAACATCTCTTTAACACTACAGAAAGTTAATTTTCAAAGAACACATTACAAAATTTAAAAATTGATAATTTCTCTTTTGAGGCACAGGAAAACCTCAAGTAATTATGGTAAAATTTAAAAAAATGTGAAATAATGATACTAAAGTAAAAAACCAAATCCATAGTGTTGAACAAAACCCTGAAAAAATGAAGTAAAAAAATTCTATACCTTTATCTTCTCTGGTTTTCTGTAAAAGTGCACCAAAACAGACAAAATTAACATTATATGTTTAGGACTGTGCAAATGCCCTTATCTGTCACTAGAATAAAATATTTTCCTGACGTTTGTGTTAAATAACCATTGAAGAATGACTCTTTCTTTTTTTTTTTGCTTTTCTTAAAGAGTCTGTTCACTAAACTACTCAGTTGATGAATTCTACAAACACGTAAGAAACTGATGCCATTAAATCTTCAAGTAACTTCACTTTTCTATGATTTGACATAATCACCCATGCAAAAGATGTTTCAATTTGCAAGATAGTATCAATAAGCTTTAAAATGAGACCAACTTTATCACCTTAATAGTTACCAAAGTTATGTTGACCTAGCACTACTTTTTTTTTGAGAATGATATGTATGAGTGTAAGTGTATCTCAGGTTGACCATTCCTGAGATGTGTGGTTAATTGAAACCCAACCACCAAAGAACACCAGTATCCATGATCTAGTATTCAAATTCCGATAAAAATAATTGCCTTTACAAGGATTTGAACCTTAGAACTCTCAACTTGAAATCAGGTGATTTGCGAAGATCTGTTCACCATTAGACCAACCCGATAGGTTAACTTGATGGGTCTGACCTACTACTACTGCAAGTAAAAATTTTCCATTTTCTAATAAATTTGAAGGGCTCTAAAAACGAAACAGTTAATGATCGAGATCTGGAATTCAGTATTTTCGCATAACTCTATCAGTAGTTAATTCATACCAATTTTCATGAAAATCCTAGTTGGTCAGGTTGTGGACATTGTTGATTTAACATGGAATGACCCATATAGAACATATTCATTATGTGTTTTTTGTTATTTAATTTGAAATTTAAGTTAGTTTCCAAAAATGTTAACTGCTACAGTTGTATACTAATGATCTCTTAAAATTATTTTAATGTACCATACTGACTTGTATTTATTATTTAAATAACCAATTTCTTTTCTTTGTAGCTAACTTGTGATAGTAATTGCATATGATTTCAGTAAACTAGACATTTGAACATGGCAGTTCAGATAAACTTTATATGTACTGTAATTTAAACATGAATGTTTGAAATTTGTACACATTAATTATTTTTTAAATATAGAATTATGTAAAAAAACAAACTAACCGATCGTACACTTTATAGTATAACGAAGAAGGGTAACCAGATTCAAAAGCTGCATTGATGTTGTCAAGCGCCTTTTGATGTTCTCCAATATGATAAAATACAGCAGACCTGTTAGCTAATACTATTGCCAGTTCCTGTAATGATTCTGTATTAAAATAAAACTCAAATTGTAAATTATTAAAACAATATTAACAGTATAGGTAATCACTATTAACACCTATTGTTAACTGAATGCTACTAACTTAAAAAGTCTTTGCAGTTAAAAATAAGTATACAACTGCATAAGTAATGCAGTTAAAACATCTACAGTCCTGTAAGTAACAACCTGCAACATTAGTGATTATTCACATATCAATATGTAAAAATTATGTTGACTTTACTGTTTTCAAACTGGTTCATTTGCATATTAGAAATAGTACAAAAATTAAGATAAACAACATTCCAAAAAAATTAAAAGAATTTCAACTTTAAGAAAAAGTTTTACAACTTTTTAAAAAAACATTACTAATTGAATAAAAGATGTCAAAAGAGATTGTTATTTCATAATAATTTAAAAAATTATGAAAACCCAGCGGATAGTAGAATTTATTTTGAACATCTGTGTTCACCTCAGAAGAATTTAAAAAATTCAAAATTAATTCTAAGATGACGTACTTTTTTTATTTTATTTAAATCCATAAATTGTAAAATTAAAAATCAAAAGGATGAATCATTGACCACTGTTACACTGAACGACAGTTTACATTAAGCAACTCCTGTAATTATTGTCACATTTAATGATACTTTACTGAAATTAAATAAAAAACACTTAAATTTACTTGAATATTAACAGTGATTTCACTATAATTTTAAAAACTTATAACTAATATAAAATAAAAAATTAAGATTAATTAAAAATTAAAGATAATCTTAATTTTTTTTTCGATAACGATTTTTTTAACGTAAACTGTGAACAAACATAAGTAAAAACAATACACAGAAAGAGCTAAATACTCACCACCATTATCTTGAGGACATTTTAATACTGATTTTGAATATTTGAATAATGCATTACTGTAATCATTAGCTTGAAATGCTTTATTTCCATCAGTTTTAAGTTGTTTAGCAACATTTAAATTTTTATCATTGGTTAATTTTGATATTTGATTAGATCTTACAAATGGATTAATACAAACAAATTTAAATTTATCTTCATTATTATTTAACAAAGAGAAGTTATTTAAATCATTTTCTTCAAGTGAACTATATAACTGTAGATGTTGTTTTTTAAAAAATCCACCAATATTATTTTCTAATGTATTCAACATTTTTCTAATGAACACTACTAGTACAAAAATACGAGAGAACCATGTGCTTAGTATACTGTATGTGTATGAAACACTAGCATAGTATATGAAGTTAGATTTATTTTTAGAACATTTACTGTGTCATTGTAGGGATCTATTAATAGATCAGAATGCAACCATTACCAGTCAAGTGCATTTTCAAGATAATATGTAGCTATAATATTTTTTAATTTTTTTTTTTAAATATCTAAAACATCTACATTTATTGACTACAGTCAGTCTGTGTTGTGATCAATCTTCTTGTTCATCTTATCTAATCCTGGGTTCAGGTCCTAAAAAGTATCTGGCTGTTTTCCATTAACAAAAAAAAAAGAAGTTAAATTATGTGTGTATTTGATCTGCCATTCTCACCCTAGTGTCAATTATTACTACTGATAGCAGTTATTATTTTTTTTAATTTAGGCAGATACATGTTTAAAATGTGGTCAAAAAGTGTATTGAATATGAAATATTTTCAGTTTATTTAGTAATTGCATTACAGTTTTTTTTGGTAGATTTCCGCATTAAGTGTTTTCAAAGAAAATGAAGCCAGTTAGTTATTCTTCACCTTTCTTTCTTTTTCCTGTTTAGCCTTCGATAACTACCGTTCAGATAATACTTCAGAGGATGAATGATGATGATATGTATAAATGTAAATGAAGTGTGGTCTCGTACATTCTTCACACATTCAGTTATTTTTCACCTTGAAATTGCATACCACACATAAATTTTCTGTTGGTGTAGAGGTTGTGAATGGATGATGTGAGGATTTTTGGAGCTCCAGTAACAATCATTCTGATTATTAACATAACTATTGTATATAGTTATTAACTTAAATGAAACAAAGTCTCTAATGTAAAAAATACATATCCAATACTAACGCTCTCCTGAACAAACTGATTAAACCACTGACAATAGTGAAGCCTAGCAGCATGATCATCTGCAAATATAAAGCTTCTTGGAACAAAAGAAAAGATTTAATTGTTAAATAATTTTCCTCAACAAAAATTCTTTCTTCGTGTTCAAAACCATGTCTTCTTAATAACAAACACAGATAACTATAAATAGCTAACTGTTCACAAAAAATAAATAAAAACTTATATAGGCTGATTATAAAACAACAATACATAATGGTACCAATCTGTTCATAGAAAATTATTGTATTGACTTTTCTAAAAATAATTTGCTTGGGTTGTGTTTTAAAACCAACACCCACTAAATGTTGCTTTCTTTATTATTGATTACAATACTTATCAATAAATAAATAGAAAACTAATAAAAAATGACAAAAAATTTTAAATCCCTCACCAAAAGTCAAAAATTATATTTAATTCTGTTGATCATGCACATACCAATAAGCACTTTCTAAAAATTAAAAACTACTTTATACAATAATTCAGGATAAATATAATTAAACACCACCTTTGATATTACAATCGTCGCAAAACTGGTTCAGGGTCAACAGTGAATTCAACACTTAACACATTGCAGACACCTGAATATGCCTGAATACAAGGTTGAAAGCATCTTACCATATGGGCCAACTATCAATGTATGCTTAGATTGTTTCGGCAATACTATGAATGAACACAGTCAATAATTCTGGTCATATTTCATATGTAAAAGAACAATTGATTGCATCACCAAGCTGAATGCTCTCTGAATGTTGCATTGTTGCAATGTTACATTGGCCATAGCACCAAATTTGCTGCCAATTATTAAATGCTCAATGAAATGATTATTCTCTTTTGTTAAGTATGGTTAAATGATAGGAAATTTTACACCGTTTAGTCAGAACATATGAAAGTGCCAACCTAAAATTACTCCAGCCAGTTTCACTGATTATTTCATAATTCATACTTAAACAGGCAAATATATACGTACTCAAATATCTGTTTTACTTAAATTTTAAACCAGCCACTTAAATATACATTAATTTGTTTTAATGATATGTAGCTTTTGCCAGTGCATATTACCTTCTAGCTATTGGATAACCTTAAACTAAAGATGCTTTTACACCTAATTATGCTCATCTACATCTAAAGGCTGGACTGAATCTTCCTAATTCAGCCCATTAACAAATGTTATAAAAAATGAGTTTATAATACAAATTTGATTTATGAGATTAATGAATGATTTCTTTCATTTTGTCACATATTATTGGATAATGTTTTGAATTGAGACAAAAGCATGCTAGTAAATCAATAAAAATTTACTTTTTATTTATCAAGTCAAATAACCGTAACGGTTAATGACGATCTGATATGAGTCACAATATGCTCCTGAAAATGGCACAACTATTCTTAAGAATAACAAACATCATCATATTGATTACAAAATAAATATAAAGGGCTACACTCTCATCTGGCTAAACGCTGAAACAGAAGAGCTGATGGATGATGTTTATTGGTTGCATTCCTGGTAGTTGTTTTTTTAAGGAGGGTGTGCAAAAGCTCTTCGTAAGAAAATTCAGTAATAATTTATTACGTTTTTTTTCTTATAATAATTCAAATTTTGGTAACAGAATAATTTTTTAGTAAAAATTTTCCACATCAACTCCATAAATGTTAATTTGGTTTAAATTATTTCATTAATTTTGTAGGAAAGATATCAGAGAACTATGATGGGTGACAACTCCTTTCTTCATACTAAGCATTAATCTAATCTTTTTTGAGTCACAATGACATGTTCAGAAAATCCACTGATAAATTTCTACTGACCACTACTTTTTCCATAAACAAGATACAGCTCTGTACTTCAGATTTATCAGGATATATTTTTAAAGTATACCCACACATTTTAAAAATGCATTACTTATGAATAATTAACCACAATCGCTCTGTATACTGGCAAAAAAAGGAGTTGCATCTGAAAATTAATATCAATATAACACACTCTGCATAACAGCATTTCCCTAACTAAAGATCAAGAGGTAATGTAGGTATTTGAACATGTATAACAAATGGACAAAGATAAGAGAGAAAGATATTAGAAAAGTTTGATAAGAACAGAATAAGAAAAGGAAACTGAGGTCGTAAATTATTGGCAACCAAATGGACCTAGAAAGAGGAGATTTAGGTAATAAAAATAGATAAAAAAGGAAATCTTAAAATAAAACAATTTATAATTTTTTTAAATTATTTTATTCAAATAATAAGGTATTGAAATACATCAACATTTAATTTTAAATAACAATTAATAAAAAACCAGATAAAAGTTTTAAATTGTCCAATAATAATAAATCATACTCTTAAATAAAATTATTTACACAGCATAGCTGCTCTGTTTTGATGATAAAAATTATTAAAATTTTAAAATTCTATTCATTTTACATACTAGTAAGAAAACTATATGAGAAAGTCAGAAAATATATGTAGTATATAAACTGAGATGATCTTGGTTGAGTTTAGAGTTTGATCACTTGTATTAACACTTATCAAGCTCAACCATGTCTTTGTTCTGCAGTAGGAAATTCACATTGGTCCTGTCCAAAAAAAAGAAAGATATGCAATCAGTTATTTGGTTTTCATAGATAAAAAACTTAGTTTGAAATTGTTTATGATCTTAACACAATATTTGTGTAGCATATGTGAAAATGTCATGAATTTTGTTACGATAAAATAAATAAGTTAGACAATGGAAGTGGATCTAAAGAGAGGTTAACTAAGAGTATTGAAACTAGTGTAAGGTTGAAGTTTTTAGAAACTAAATAAATACTTAAAATAAATAAACTATGTCAATAAAAACACTAGTCAACACAAAATTTGTGTCTTAACATGTTACACAACTTTTCTCATTGAAATTTTGGTTCTGATTTCAAATATGCTATTGAAATTGCATTATCATGAAACGGTTTTATGTAAATCATAAATTTGTAAATGTTTTTGTAATACTCATTTTGATCAACTTCTGATTACAATTATGAATAGTTTCTGTATTTTTACTTTTAAACAAAATGCATAAATGCTTAATAAATAAATATATATATACACTGTATCATGAGAAGTAGAAACATACAAACATGTCTGTATGATGATATCATACAGATATCTGTTGATGCCTACTTCAGAGCTTAAAATCTTATTCAGTGAAGCTTCACTTGTCTAAACTGTGTTTTGTTTTAACAGAGTTATTACTGTTTTGTTATATTTTCATCAACTCTTTATTTTACAAAAGTGATTTTTCTCATTTTTATTTGCCACAACATGGCTTCTGCAAAAGTTTGTGGATCTTCAAATCAACCAGACAGTTTTTATTACGTCTGTGGTAAATTATGCCTAAATCTCAAAGAAAGACTATTTCTGAATTGATAAAAACAGCTTATAAATTTTATTTGAGTTGTGCACTCGGGGATCAAAATTAAATCTCGACGCCTCATGTTACTTGCATATTGTGCTCAGTAACTCTAACTGAATGTTTCAAGGGGAAACAACAAGCTATGCCGTTTGCTGTACCGATAGTTTGGCATGAACCTAAGTACCACTTCGGTGACTGCTACTTTTGTATGACAGATATATTTGGATTTTCATTCAAAAGTAGAAAGTTCATAAAATATCCAAATTAATTCTCAGTTCTAAAGCCAGTACCACACAAAGAGGAGATACCTGTACCTGTACCACCTTCTGATGAGAAATCTCCTCATTTAATTCAACAACATTAATTTAATCATTTATTTTGCGATTTAAAGTTATTAAAGCACCAAGCTGAACTTCTGGGGTCTAGACTGCAACAGTGGAAAAAACAAAAGTTACTACATTTAGAACACAAACTAAAAGTCTTCAACTTATTTTACTATGAAAAATTCATTACACGTTTGTACTGATGTTGATGGCCTGATGAAACAGCTTGGAATTTAGCATATTCCTGAAGAATGGTGTCTTTTTACTGACTCTTCTAAAATTAGCATGAAAGTAGTTTTGTTGCATAATAGTAACAGCCATTCATTCTATCAGTTCATGTAGTCAACATGAAAGAAACATATGAAACTACGGCATCAATATTAGAAGTAATAAAATATAAAGAGTATATGTGGTAAGTTTGCAGTAAAAGTTGTTGCATTACAGTTGTTCTTAGTTTACAAGGTGGCTTTATGGAATAAAGCCACCTTGTAAACTATATTAGATTTTTAATTTAGATTATTAAATCTACTTTGAAAATTACAATTTTTAAAGTAGAATTTTATATACTGTATAATACATAATAGATTTTAAGTTAACTTTATTTATTCTTTTAGAACGACCACTTCATATATATTTTTTTAAATTTTAAAACTTTTTAGAGCAGCATTAATTTATATATAAAATGATTCAGGAGGAAAAGGAGAAAATTTGGGAACCGATTCTAGATCTTGAAATAAAGAAGATATATTGTTAAAAAGCTCTCAATGAGGGCTTATTACTGCAGTTAGTTCAAAATCCTCATTTTTTGGATTTGGGCTTTTTTGGAGACTTTTAGTCCAGTCAATTGCAATCAAAAGGGGAGATGCACGACTACATGTTACAACAGTCCTAAATCCAAAATTTCAACATCCTACACCTAATCCTTTTTGAGTTATGCGAGATAAATACGTAAGTATTTACAGACATCATGCCAAAACTGGTCAAAATGGATTCAAGGATGGTCAAAATTGAAATTTCCATTGAAATCTGAAAACCAAAATTTTTCGCGATCACATACTTTCTTTACTTTGCACAAGGAAGTAAAAATTTTATTAAACAAAGTTATCAAAATTCATTTCTGATGAGATAAACTTGAAACCTTTTAAAAAATTAAGTCAATGACTAACTTTTAGGTCTTATTTTTATAATTGAATCCGATTGTGAATGGCTAATCTGAAGTAAAATTAGTTCATGGGTTTTGGTCTCTCAGTCACACTTGGCATATTTCACAATACATTTTCACAATATATTTCTACAATCAGGTTCTAAATTTATTTAGTGAATTCATAAAATAATGAATATTAAGACTAAATAAAAAATTACTTACAAGACTTGGTGCATCAAGAGACTTCAAAAAGAACACATAGACTCGACATGAGACTATTAAAGGCCCACCATTAGGATTTAAGGGCCTTACCTGTAGATCATAATGATCTACATGGGTAAGTGTTTTAATAACATCTGTACTTGACAATAGATGTATTTTATTAGCTGTATTATTTAAAACATCAGCATGCCTGAAACAAAAATATTGAATTAAATAAACTTAGATTTAAAAAAAGAAAAAAAAAGAATAAAACAGGTGTTTGTTTATGTCATGGCTTAAATTAAAATATTCCAAAAGATTTCAGTTTTATTACAATTCAAACAAAAGTAAAAGATTATCTTTTTGACATGGTGGTTAAAAGTTTGTTTCCCAATAATAAGAAAATAATCAATAAAACAATAAGAAACAACAACAAATTTACAAGAAAACATTTATTAAAAGAAGGTAAATAAAAAATAAGTTGTTACTACACATTTAATTCATATCAGATGAACTGTTCAAAATGTCATCTTTCTACTTTTATGCATTCATGACAGTTTAGCATATTTTTTCCAGTGAAGTTTGATTAAGATGTATAAAATTAATTGTTTTCAATTGATAGCTTGAGATGTTTCAGATCATTTTGATTTGCAGAAAATACTATTTCTGACAATTCCTGAAATAAATGAAAAATTGCAAGGTATCAAATTACATGAAATGGTGCCTATTCAATCATTTCTCATTGCCATTTTCATTCTGAAGCAGCTTATCAAGAAAGTTTCAAAACTGAAGAACATAGTGAGAAGATACTGTATCTTACTGTCAAATGTCAAACACGGAGTTATTTAAAAACTCAGGAATAAGATCTCATAATGTCTCAAGATATGAATTACATGTTATGTTTTCATCAAAGAAAAAAGGTCCCAGACTTTTATGTAATCCCATACTAAACATTAGCTTTAAATTCATTAAATTTCTTCTCCTTAATCAAACGAGGATTTTCATCAAATCAGTAAAAACAATTGCTGTGTAGAAAAATGAGGATCTGCTTCACAAGATTTAATAAACTCCTTACAAAATATAAATCTCCCCTTTACTCAAGGAATTTTGGCCTATAAGACTTCTACTTAAATTCCTTAAGAATACTTGGTAAACTTATTCTAGGTGTTATACAAGTTATACGCAAAATGGTGTAAAATCAATACATATCCAATTTTTAAGGAACCTAATGAACTCTTGAGGCATTTATATTTTTATAAAGTGCTTTGTATTTATTGATTTTGGTGTTTTGATAGGATTAATACCCAAGTTGAGTGGGCATTGAGGAATTAAGGAACCTTCATGTTACCTAAGCTGAGGTTTTAAAAGATTTTATTTGTATCATCAAATGTTTTTAACAGCTTAGTGAGTTGTTTGAAAAATTATAACAATATTTTACAATTGAACTGCAACAAAGTGTTACAAACAATTGAAAAATTGTTTCAGTATAAGAGTACAGAGAGTTCATTTTGATAAACAAAATAAAATTACTTTATTAATGAATTACACAACTAAAAAGAGTGTACATTTGATTTTGTTTTTAAAATATAATTTCTTTTATTGTAGTTAACAATAAAAAAATTTAATTATAAATAGTAGAGTAAAATAATTACGTAGTCAAGGGTTGCTGATTTGAAGAAAACATCTAAAATGAAAAATAAACCTTTTAGTACAAAGTTAGTTTTATTTGCTAATAATTAGAAAGCAAACAGAAATAAATGCTATTGCCACTGCTGTACCACTAACTATTTCCTAAATAGTTTACCTGAAAGTAATTGTTCGGAATTTAGTTAAGTAAAGAAGTGTTAAAAAACTTATTTTCAAGGGTTGTCTAATTTTCCAAAATGTCTTTTTCTCACTCTTGTTAATGATTAGTTGTATTACTATTTATATCTTTAAGTATGTTAAGATGGTATATTAATTATGTTAAATCTATCTAATACATTTAAAGTATTTATTTATGTATTATTATATTTATGTACTTATGTATTACTTATATACTTATTTATGCAGTTGCAATTATTTATGTATTTATTAATTAGTAGTTATGTACATCATCAATGAATGTTTGAAAAATAAATTTTATTATTTCTTATCTAATGAAAGCATTTCTGACTTTCTGGTTTGATAGCTCTCAATTTATCTGCAAAAACTGTTTGTTTGCCACCAATAATTTTAAATTTTATATTTAGATTATGGAAATGTTGGCAGGTTAGTTATGGGGAATTAGAAAATATTATATGGAATTCTTCATGAATGGCAGCAGTATGCACTTTTTATTTTTCTACTAACACAAAAGTAAAATTTTTTTCTTGATTGTGTAATTAAAAGCCATTAGTCTAAATAAAGATAGACGAATAAAATGAACAATTACATAGCAAATTTTGTTAAGTGAATACTACCAATTAAAAATTGAAACTTCCCCAACTATTCCAGAATGTTATAGTATTTAAATCTGAATGCATGGCAAATTGACTTATCATGTTTATTAAAATAAATTGAAAAATATGAGAAAATGTTACAACAGTGTAGAATTACTAAAATTTATAAAGAAAGATGTTTATAATTTTTCAACAATTAAAAAAGATGATATGTAATTGCATTAGTGTTGTTAACTACTACTGAAAAATAAGTTTTTTTATTAATATGTTAATTGAAGTTTTCAGAAAGTTAAATATTATCTCTTGTCAAATTTTTAATAAATTCTGGTTTCAACATAATCAAAAATACAACTAATGTAGAAAAAACATACATCATCCAACAATCTTACAACATTGTCACTTTCAAAACCACAAACAAAAGACATAAAATCTGAGTATGATTAGTTTCCAGATTTATATAAGAAATACAAGATTAATAAATAAGAAATTAAATTTGAATAAAAGTTTATTAATCTACAATACAAAAAAAGGGTACTAAAACAGTTGGTGTACACCTACCCAGGAGTATGCAAACACATAAAAAAGTAACAAAAACACTAATACTATCAATTCATAGAAACTGGGCACATACAGTCAAAGATATTAATGACAAACTTACAAGAAAAAAAAACTTTTTTCTTTTAGCAACTAAAACCCAACACCCAGTTACAATTATGTAAGAGAGACAAATTTTTTTAAGATCATGAAAAGTGATAATTAAGTCTAATCATGATTCTATGTTGGAATCTTCTGTATGAAAGATAGAAATGCAACTTAAAGATAGAAATGGGTTTCACAGACTTATCAACAAACAAGCACAGCACAGATCAAATATATTACTCAACCACACACTGTAGTATTTCCTAAATATTTTAAGACTGATGTCATTAATAGCAGCACAACTAGAGACTCAACTACTGCCAGCATATGCAACTCCCTCCAGAAAGTTGAGCGAATTGTATCCTCCCAACACTAAGGCTCCCAAAAGGCGCATTCCTGCTAGGTTGGAAGACTCTAGAAGCGAAAGGACTTCAGGAGAAGGAATGAAATGGAATCATGCCAAGAGAAAGAAGCTCATATGCAGCTAGTCTCCCTTGGCCAGCCCGGTCAAATAATTTCTCGCTGGTCTAAAGGATTGGAATGCAGCAAATAATTCTGTCCATAAATAAAACAAAATAAATACAACCACACTACTTGTAAATAAATAATTACCGCCCGATAAAAGAAAGACACAGCAGCAAGGGAGTTTTGTTCAGGTTCTGCGATTAGTATGGAGATACAAATTCTTCTTCTATCCTTGCATTCCATTCCAACTCAACTAATGAGGGAGCTCAATAATTAATTACGAAAAGATTTACAAAATTTCTGCATAAAGTAATCATTAAAAGTTAAATAATTTTTAAAAAGTGTTACCACATATTATCATGGCGACTAGCAAATCAAGTGTTAATTGAGTGCTGATTCAGGCAACATCCTGAAGTTATATTCTTATAACTTCTGGAAATTAAAATGTATGAAGGTAACTTTACCAACAACGAAAGCCAAATTTAATAAACTGTTTGCCAGCTGCATTATTATTATTGTTCATTAATTTATATAGCAACAACAGGTTAGAAATCCAATAACAGTTATTGATGAATAATAATAATTAATATGGCATTCTTCATGAATGAAGAATGCCATATCTGACCAGGACTCAAACATGGAACTGTGGATGAAAGACGAGAGATGCTACCACTCTACCATGAAGGTGATATTTAGTATTTAAAAAAAATAGTTTTCTTCTGTTGGGAAGAATGGCAAATGAGTTGAGTTCAAAAATATGAGAAATACAAATATCAGAATCTAAAAGTTCCCATACATATTTTTCCTTTCAAATTTAAATAACAAAAACAAATATTTATACGAATTGTATATATGTAAGAACAATTTTTATAACATGAAATTATTGTGATTTAAAATGAATATCTGACACTGTGCAGCTTTGTTAGTTACATACATGATTTCAAGGATAATAATTGTTTGTGATTCCACATAATTTAATCTTAAATAACTGTATGAGCAACTACTACTACTACTAGTGTTAATATTCTCTTTAAAAAAGTAATTTAAATTGCAAATGATAATTCTTTGTTTTGAAAAAAAAACAGTCTTCAGATCATATAACAAGTACAAGATTAAGAAATAAGAAATGAAATGTGAATAAAAGTTTATTAATCTACAAAACAAAGAAGCGGTACTTTAAAAACTCTACAATTAAATAATGAATAAAGTTCACAGAGAAATGAATATAAATGTACTTAATTTATTAAATTACACCACCTGTAATGTTAATTAACTTCGATAGAGAATGTAACATGTATAACAATGAATCAAAATAGTATTTGTAATTACTGTATAAATCAAAATGTACATTTAATACTGAGCAAATATACACCATCAATAAACATTAAATTAGTGAATAAAGTCAACTGGTTAGAGTTAATAACTTAAACAAAGATTTACAAATGTTGTATTTTAGACGTAGAAAAATGTTTTAATATTACAGAAAAACTAAAGAATATAGAAAAATCAAATCAAAATTTTTATTTCTGCCTTTTTCTCTTTAAGTATATTACGAAAACTTGATAATGTATGTAAAATTCCCTTCTCATCTCCCACCTGCAAATTAAGCTCAATGGTGGAACAGCCATCTCTAAGCCCTCAAACATGCATAGTTTTCATTTAGACATTTCCTTACCTTCCTTACCTTCTAGGGTCTATCATTTTCTTCTACTTTAAGGAAATAAATCCTACTTTATTTACTGATAATGATAGCCAGTTTTCATTTGTCATCCTTTGCAGAGTTTATAACTGGCTACTACAATTTAAAGTTCGATGCAATAAAAGTATGTTCAGAGTTGGGAATGAGTTATAGTGTAGTGATTATAATGGTAACGGGGAAAAAATTTATCCACAATTTTATATGTTTCAAGAAGACACCAAACAGTCAATATAATTTGAACAAATTTTATATAAGGTAGTGTAACACTAAATATGACAATTATTTTTATTATTATTGATAACAAGTAAAATTATGAACTTGAAGGAAAGATTAAATGCTAAATTTACTTTATTTTGGTATTGTGACTCAAAATATTTAATATGAACTTCAGCAAGTACGATAAAATGAAGGAAAGGTACTCAGGAAGTTTTTTTATTATTTTGGGATAATACAGATGAGAGTAAGAAAGAAGTAATGGAGATTGCCAAGAGAAATGTACTGGCCCAGATGTAGTAGCACATAAAGAGTGCTGATTACTTGAACTGGTAAAATCCTCTGAAAACCAGAGAATGAAATAATAAAGAGAGAATGGCAGGATTAACAAAAGGAAACTACTGTTCCATTGTAGTGGTGGGATGTTGTGAGAGAGCTCATACAAATGCTGAATGTTAGGAAGGTAGATGCATTTTTTAAAGGAGTCAGAAAATCTAATTTTACTTATAAGCTCTTTGACCATTAGGGCTATTGTGCAGCCACAGGGCAGAAAAGGAGTCCCTGGATCGGTCTGCAGGCATCCTGCTAACAGATACCAGAAATTCTCAAACTTACAATCTCAACATCATCAGTAGGAAGAACATAACATAACTATAGAATAGATCATGGAACAGAAGGGTTGATAGATAAAGAAACAAGGTGAGTTGTGACAATAAATAATCTCCCAATCAGGGTAGATCACATTAATTTGTTATCTTGTGTGGACCCACTGGAAAAAAACCATGAAAGAAATGGAGGTAGCTGATAATACAAGATCACAGATGAAATGTGATTTGAAGACCCATGGAAATATCATGAGATGGATGAAATGATATATATATATATAGAAAAAAAAAGAAGTTGCAAATTGTACTATAACAAAATAATCTAAAAGCCAGCATGCTAACCACTACTCCAACTGATTGGAAATTTATATTAAATAAGTAATACTTGAGAAATTAAATTAATTTAAGTAGGTTGCTGCTTTTCTTAAGTCTTTGTTAGTGGTTTAAAATCAAAGAAAAGAAATACATATTAATGTTCAGTAGAATTAGAAAAAGAATTGCAAGTCATTATATTGCAAGAAACAACAATAGTAATAAAGTTGTGTCCTAGTAATAAATGGGTATTGAAAAAAGAAGGACCTGAAAGCGATAAAAACAGCAGAATGACGCTGTCTAACCTCAAAGTAATCGAGAATGGTGCATCTTTATACCTTAGGTATATTATGAATCACAGCAAAAAAAAAAAAGAAAAAAAAACAGAAACAAATATTGTAAATCAGTAAATTAATGCATTTAATTTATGCCTTTAAAAAAAACAATCAATACATACACTGCCTCAATTCAGTACAGCAACATTAGGTTCTTTATATTCTATCAATAAATTTTAAAAAAATAATAATAAAAAGTTTTTAGCTATTTTCTGAACAGATAAACACGTCATAAATAACATGAAAAATTTAAGGAAATTGTTATCGCAAAAAAATAAAATTGTTTGTTAGGTACATTATTTTATTACAATGATAAGATAAATTTGTTTTATATATTACAATACGGTTAATAATAAGAGCTTAACTTAGAATATTATGAATAACAGTTTGATAAATAGAACATAAGTTAAACTTCCATATCAAAGAAAAAAAAATTATGAAAAATATAAAATGCAAAACATAAGATACCACATAAACATTAGCGTAACTGAAAAAACAGCAAAGGTATTACTAAAAGTTACTTTTCTCTTTTACCTAGAAATGTTTCAGGCTCTATTAATACATTTTGATGAGGATTTTAAAAGTACAAAGTACAAAATTATAAAAGATATTCTAAATGTTGCCTACCAGGAAACCTACTAACATTTTGTTAATACACATAAAAAGTAATAAGTTAGAATATATCAATAGAATACAACAAAGTAACAGGAGTGTTTTGTAGCTCCTAAAAAAGATCCAAAAATACTAGTGCAGAGTTAATGAATTACCATCGTCTGTGTTAGCTCATATTTACCAGTAAAATAATATAAAATATTTAAATTCAAATGAATGCATCAAATATAGAAATTTTGATTTTTAAAATCAAATTTTTTTACACATCAACCTGATGTGTAGATTTATCTCATACCATCCTAACTTCAAACTTTTATGACTACCTTTTACAAAAGACATATCATCTTCAATGTAGTGTAGTTTCCATCAGAATGGGGCAACAGCTCACACTACCAGAACATTCATGGCAATTGTTCAAGATATGTTTCCAGTCCACAAAATTTCCCAAGGGTAAGATAATCCACAGATGGCACATACTCCATATCTCTCTTTTTCTGTTTCGCCTCTGGACCACCATAAAGTATTACTTCGAGGAAGAATGAGAATGATATGTATGAATATAAATGAAGTGTAGTCTTGTACAGTCTCAGGTCGACCATTCCTGAGATGTATGGTTAATTGAAATTCAACCACCAAAGAACACCGGTATCCATGATCTAGTACTCAAATCCATATAAAAAACTGCCTTTACTAGGACTTGAACCTTAGAACTCTGGACTTTGAAACCAACTGATCTGCAATGATGAGTTCACCACTAGACCAACCTGGTGGGATTGGGGGCATGCTTATCCAGATGAAAGCACTGCATCAATGCATTATGAAAGCATCATTGATCAATAATCAATGATTTTGCATCTCTAAACTTTTAATATATGATCAAAATAAAACTCTTTTTTTCTGTAATAAACAGAAATCAAAGAATAGAAATAGAGTTTATAAAGCAACAACCATGCCATCCCTGAAATTGTGCGGTTGTAAAAGTATAAACTGAATTATACATTGTTTGGCCAGACCTTTACTAGAGGTTTTATTTCTATTAAGAAATGTTTATTATATCTTGCCTTATTTATTTAAATTATGCAAATATCAGTTTATAGTATACTAAATCAATTCAATACGAACATAAAACATGAATAATACATAAAAGTCTAAATTCATTGTTTTACATAATTTTTATAAGGTAATTTACAATTGGTGCTTGATGTATTTTTTTCTTAGAAAACGAAATATATTATTTTTTTTTTAATAACAGCTAAATTTTTTAATTAGCTAAATTTTCAATTATAGTTTATTTCATTTTGCTGACTAATGCAAAACATACTATACTTCAACATTTCACTTGCACATAAATGAAAAAAGAATTATTCATTCTATAAATGTAATTATAATTAAATTTTTATAAATATTGTAGTAATCTTGAAAATTATCATACATACAATAATACTAGTAATCTTTCATTATATGATGTAATTCATATATGATGTAATTTAATTCATTATATGATGTAATTTCAGTATATGATGCAAATGTAATTGTTTTTTTCCAATCGGTTATAAAATGCAATGTAAATTACCTGAACAGTAAAGCAAATGCATTATTACATTTTTAGTTATATATGTTGTAGGCAAATTGAAAAAATCAGGTTTATGCAATGCACCTGGCAATTTGTAAATTATAATTTTAATCTAACCAAACTTAATCTATGTTAGCTAACCTTTGTTCTCTAGTTAAGTTAGCAAGCAAAGTGAGTGTAGTTTGGTTAGATTATATTTCTAATTATAAGCAATAATGCAGATATATTATATTTCATTTTCCATTTAGCCGAGCACATTGCAATAAGCCTGATTTTTCAATTTGGCCATTTGGGTTTGTGTACTGGGATGCTCTTAAAACATATACTGTAAGGTTCATCCAATTTTCACAATTCAAACAGGGAATGTGATAGTGCATTGAGGCTAACTATTATATACATTAGGTATGCTGTAGATCAACCAGATCGTGGCTATTTGGAAACCATATCAGATGAGAACCAACCAGACTGATTGCTTTAAAATTTGTAGGATACATTCTTGTTATCCCGAGCAAGGTTTTAAGTCATAGACCAAGACCATAGACTCCTTAGAGGTGTAGTTTTGAAGTAAAAATATTTATTAAAGAAAAAAAAAAGATTAATCCTTTTACTTCATTATTATATTATTTCTGTCACCATCGCAATAGAAATAATATGAATTTTTTTGGCATCAAAGGTACATGAACTTTAGTTTCTTTTTCAGGTTTTTATGAAGTCTGAATACTTTAATTGTTATTTATCAGTATTATTCTCCTAACCATGAGGGTAACGAACAGGGTGGGGATCCAGGAGGATCTGTCCCTTACTAGATGGGAGTGGCGAGCAAGGCAAGCTCTGTAACCCTGGGTTGGCTCCAGGGCTCACTTGGGCTGACCTAGGCCATGGGGGTCTAAGTGGCTCCATCTCTTGGCTAGACTAGTGTTCATATATATAATTAATTTAAAAGTAATATACATATTAATTTGAAATTTAAACTTTTTGTAAAAAATACACTTTACTGAATTGAATAATAAAACATTTCTAAAAAACTAACTTCAGAACATTTTCAGTTATCTTTGTTTTCAATCAAGGATACTGTACTTTATTTGTTGTTTAGTTTATGTGAGGTTTTGCTAACCAAACCCCACAAACATTGACAACAACCTTGATATTCTACACATGCACAAAATTTTACTTCTTAACAGACTTGAACATTAGGAAATATACAAACATATAGCAATTTTTATACTAAATGAACAGATCCATTCTAAATTCAACACACTTTAATAGGGCCTGCCTAATAAAAAAGAAGAAAAGTCAGCAGTAACATCAGTAAAAATTCACGAGCATTTTACCCCATTTATACAGGAAATAGACCCACCTACCATGCTGAGTCCGTATTCTGTTTAGCGTTGACCATGTCTTACGTAGCAAGTCAAAACCCGGCGGCCTTTGAGTAGTACATGGGATTTGGTTATTCTGCTTTGTGGTCCATTCTCGACACCAGGCGTCAGTTAAGTCAAATCCGTCCTCTGTGACACCAATTGCTGTTTTGATAGGTGGCTTTCTAGACCGAAGGCGACCCCGATTGGCATCCTCAATGTCCTCATGTATTGGCAGGTTTTGATTATCCATAATCTTCTTGTGCTCTCTTACAAGAGCGTTCATACGGCGCAGGTTCGGGGGTGGTATGTGGCTCAATACCGAGAGCCATTCCACGGGAGTAGACCTGATAACCCCGGCAATCATTCTCATAGTGTCATTAAGTTGATCATCAATTCTATGAAAATAAGGGCTGTTAAGCAGCCGAGAAGACCAGGCTCCAAGCCGATGTGCGCAAAGTGGAAGCCGATGCTCCCCACGTCATTCCACAGAGCTTATGTATGATGTTGTTTCTCGCTCTCAATTTCCCTACAGCTTTCATTAGGTGCTCCTTAAATGAAAGCGTTCTATCAAGTGTCACCTAGGTATTTCGGTGTGCTATTGTGAAAGAGCCACGTATCCTCAAATAGAATTTTAAGCTCCCTATTAGCAAACTTGTTACTCAGATGGAAGCATGACACCTCTGTTTTACTAGCATTCGGTTGGAGGCGCCATCTCCAGAAGTACCTCCCCAGTTTCTCCAGGTCAGCCATCAGGACCTCCTCCGACTCTTCAAATGATCTACATTTTATTGTTAGCACCCAGTCATCGGCGTAGCCATGCTTTTTTAGATCTCGACTCTGGCATGTCCGCAACATAGAGGCTGAAAAGGAGAGGCGCAAGTACCGACCCTTGTGGCAGGCCATTCTTGAGTTTCCTAGGTGAGCTTATATCGGATCCCATGATAACAGAACATTCTGTCGTTCAACATGTTATTAAGGAGGAGAACTGTTAGTTTGCATGGGATTACACCGAGGAACTTACAAATCATGCCTTCTATCCAGACAGTGTCGTAAGCAGCTGATAAATCAACGAACGCAGCAGAGGTTTTAACATTTCTTTGGAACCCCGCTTCAATGTACGTTGTGAGCGAGAGAACCTGGTCGGTGCAACTTCGTTTTGGCCTAAAACCTGCTTGTTCAATCGGTATAACATCATATATCCTCTGACAGATTCTGTTGTAGATAAGCCTTTCTAGTAATTTACATGTCACTGATAGCAATGCTATAGACCTATAGCTCTTAGGTAAGTTTGCTGGTTTCCCCTGTTTCAAAATGGCTACTACTTTCGATCGCTTGAACTCTCTAGGCACGCTACAGGTCTGCATTATGTCAGTGAAGAATCTGGCCAGCCAAAGTTTTGCGTATTTTCCGCAGTTTAATAAAAATTCCGGATTGATACCATCGAACCCTGGTGCTTTCCCTGGAGCAACACCTTTGAGCGCCGACTCAATCTCTTCAAGCGTAAAAGGGCGAGCATACTCAGTCTCTCCTGCCTTCCTCCTCAAGTTCCTTAGTTCGCGTTTTATCTCAACTGTGTGCGCCCTGTCTCTTGGTGCTCTGGATGTTGCCACTATGTGGGATGCCACGGTGTTTGGGAGACACCTGCTTTTGGTCTCTGAATAGGAGATCCGCTTCCTAATTTTCCTAACAGAGTCCATGCACGACGACTCGAAGCCTGAAAGTTCAGGCTTCCCACCGTTTCCGACCATTTCTGTTGTCTTGCAGCATCGAGGCTATGGAGAAGCTCGTCTGCCACCTCTTAATCGCCCGTCTCGAGGAAGCTTCGGTAGAGAACTTCGCTATTTTGGGACCACCCTGGGATATATTCTCTGCGAAACCCTCTAGGGATGCACTTCTTAGCGGTACTTGTTACCGCTCCAATAAATCTGCTATAGTTTTTGCCTATCGGTGGTTTCCAGCCTAGGCATTTATCCAGATTCCTAGAAAAATTTTCCCAATTAGCCTTTTTGAAGTTCCATCTAGGGCGGGGTACAGAGATCACGAGAGAAATCCGACTACCTGCCTCTATAATAACTGGACGGTGCTGGCTGTGGGGAAAGTTGCAGAGATCTTTTCGGGTGACTAGCAGCGGCTGACTTGTGCTGTCATTCGAGGTGAAACATAGATCCGGGTTATACTCCCGCCTCCAAGCCGCTGATTTAAAAGTAAATCGGTCTTTAGCATCAAAGACAAGACCAAAATTCTCATCCTCAGCCCATCTCACCAGAGCCTCACCGTTCGCATCACAATCCTTATATTTCCATTGCTCTTAGTGGCTATTAAAATCACCAAGTAGACCGCAGGATGAGGTCGTATTTGGATTACCGACGTTGGCTATGATACAGCTGGTGGTTTATAGATATTGGACACTGTTATACCTCCGATTTTAACTACAACATTATGAATCTCTTCATTTTTTCATTTGTAGAACGTCGTAATGTGTGCCATTAAGTTCTTGTTCGACGTAAAGCATCATAGCCACATAAAAAACCTTTTCTAATGGCGGCTCGGAGCTAAAATTAGTTGGGGGGTGCTACACAAGAAAATGTTTTGCTGAGCCTTTTCAAGGCCACAGTTAAAGTTTTCTGTAAAATAAAAGAACCGAAAAAATGAATCGATACAATAGCTGGAGGCAGGATGATAATTTGGTTCTACATTTTATCACATTAAAAAATATGGTACACGGTTTGTGACATTGCACTTAAAAACTGTATTCGGTTCAACCGAAAAAATAATATATGTCAATACAGATAATATTTTTTAGTATTATTATAACTTAATAAAATGTCCGCTTAAAAACTCTATACTCCAATGTTACTTAATTTAAATTTTTATGTACACAGAAACAAATACATAATTAGTTTTTACTAATTATCTTCTCTTTCGCCCTTCCAGCGTGTTTTTTGAACAGATTTGGCAAAGAGCCTTTTGCTTCCGTCATCTTTTGATCACTACTGAAAAAAAAAACAACTAAACCACTTTTATATTCTTTCCACCGACTAAACTAGAAAAGGGAACGAACAAGGAACGTTCCATACACACACGGAGTAAGAAAAATGTACCTTCCACCAGCACGCCAGGGTCGGCACTGCGGGAGTGACAGTGCCTTTTCCCTCGCAGCCTCGCGTGCAGCTTCCTATGTGCACATTCGCAGAACAGCTAACACCACGCCGTTGGAAATGTGAAGCGCACAGTTCCATACTAAGATTTTAGTAGCTTTTTCATAAACTGGGGGATGGGTAGTGGCATTAAGCTTAAGGATTATATATTGTACAAGTATAAAGAAAGAATTAAAGAAAAAAGGACTCATATTAAATGTTATCGATAATATCAAGTTTAAATATGGGATGCTGCAGTTCCAGTGCCTATACGCGACCCGCCACTGGTTTTGTTGTATCGTCTTCGTCTACATGCCATTCTTCTTCTTCGTCTTCCTCATTAGGTTGCTTTTCTCTTGTTAAAACTTCAATAATATCATCGTCGTTAATAATTTCGTTCTCTCGTCACTGCATATACATTCGTTCACGTCATTCGTATCTAATAACGCTGCACTTTCCATGTTTAGCTCCCTCAAATCGTTTAAAATTTCCAATATCTTCAGGATCAGGATTATACGTCTCATCCGCATCGCTACTGCTACACGCGCCATGAATTTCTGTAGACGTTTCCAGCCCTTACTTATTGTCGCGGATAATATTTCATTCCGGCAACGGCTACGTTGTAAACTGCGTCACTAATTTTAATTTTTTAAATTAAATTAGGCAAAGTTACATTAGCGTCTTCTTTTTCTTCTACAATTAAAGATAAAAATCTCTTCCGGTACCGCCTCTTTAATAATTCTATAACCCCTTGATCAAGAGGTCAACGGTGTTACACTAGGCAATAGAAACTGAGCCTTAAAGTTATTTCTGCAAGCTCGTCGTAAGAAAGATGACACAAAGTATCGATCGTCTAGGAATAGCATAGCTTTTTAGGTAAATTTAATTTTCTTATTTGTCGTTTTACTTTAGAAACGAATTCGTGATGAAACCATTCTTTAAATAACGAAGAACTCATCCGTGCATTTTTTTGTGCTGTATAATACACTGGTAACGTCTTTTTATTAATGTTTTTCAGCGCTCTCGGATTTTTAGACTATCCTACTAAAAAAGTGGTAATTTACGAGTACCACTTGCATTACAGCAGGCAGCTATCCGGTCTTTTGATTTCTTATATCCTGGAGCAACGTGTTCATCACGAACGGCCATCGTTTTATTGGGCAGCAACTTATATAAAGTCCCGCCTCATTGACTTTTTTTTCTTCATCTACGAATTCTTTTTTATGAGTTCATAAATTTTTCTGCTGCGGCGTGGTCTGCAGATAATTTTTCACCAAATTTGACCAACAATTTATGTTTTACCAACGATGTAACCATCCTTCACTTGCTGTAAAGTAGTACTGCTGCTGCCAGAACCGTTCGGTGAAACGATTTTTCCATTCAGAATAATAATGGCTTTTTCTTTTAACAGAGGTCCACCGACAGATGTTCCTTTTTCTTGAAGGATCCGCATCCAAAGCGCCTCGTCTAGTAAATCTAAGACAAGTTTATTAAGGTGCACCTCGACTGAAGAGCCACTTGACTGGCCTTGCTGCGTGCAATAAGCTTCGATCTGTTAACGGGTTTTACCAGATCTTTAACCGTTGTTTCACCAACACCTAAACCTAATGCCACTGATTTTACCGATTGACCTTTATCTAATTGTTCTAACGCTTTCAGTTTAATTTCAATCGAAACTACCACACGTTTTCTTTCACAACTCATAACTGCAAGTACAAATAAAAAGTAAACTGTACGGAATTTTAAAGGTTACCTGAAACTAAAAAAATTGCAGCTATCGGTACGTAAGAAACATTACATTATACTGAGTAGACACAAAAATAGACGAAAATAAAAAGGAATCTTAAAAATTACTGTACTGTACTGAATTTAAACTAAAATTTAATGTACGCGTACTAAATAACCTACGCACTGTAAGTCCGTTACTTAAAAGACGGTTATTTTTCGCAATCGCTATAATATGTACGTACTGTATAATATAACTTTTCACTATATAGACGCCACTTTACATCATACCATTCAAAACTACACCGATGTGATGATTTATGCAAGATTATAACGCAGTTATGTTATCATCATACTGAAAAGGTTTTTAAATAAAACCGCTTAACGCTGTGCTTCCCAAACTTTTCCGAGTCGCGGCGCCCTTTTTCAATTAAAATTTTTCCATGGCGCCCTATCCTAAGTATTACTATTCGTAAGTAAGAAGTAAAAATAAATAAAATTCGTGTATGTTCATTATTTTTTTCTTTATTAACATTAAATTAATAATTAATATAAATGTCTCGGTTCAATTAATTATGAAGCTTTTACAATATTTCGCGGCGCCCTGTGAAGAGACCACGGCTGTCCGGGGCGCCGCGGCGCACAGTTTGGGAATCACTGGGTTAATGTATCGATGTTGTGAAATTAATGCGAGAGTTAACAGCGTAAATTGTCTGTTTATGTTTAGGCTAGCTGAGGAAATATACGAGTCAGACACGATGTCATACAGTAGTGTATAAAGTCTACTTGTGTACCGCATTTTACATTTCATAAAAATGTTTCCTCTGCATGCAGGCCTAATTATTATCCCGCATAACCAATACAGTACTGTACTTGTGTAGGAGCTAATTACATTAAATCATACAAATAAAATTATAAAAAATAAGTTGGAAAATTAATTATTTTATAAAAAATTAGAGGGTCGTTAAACAGCAATTTTAAAGGGTTCGACGGTTAACCCGAAAAGTCGGTTAAACGGGGGACGGATAACAGGGGGACTACTGTATATATCATCTATAACCAAGATGATCTGAGATATAAGTATGAAGGTAGTGAGAAAAATACGTGGAAGTATAATGCAAATATCGCCTAGACATTCATCAGTCAATAATGATATCGTTCCTGGAAATAGTAACTATTATATTTTCTCTTACGTACTGGCTAAACCTTCCGCAAACAAGTCGATCGTGAAAGGTTATTGTGAATGTCGAATTGTCGACCGATCGACAAGTCGACTTTCAGTCGGAAATGAATGTCTGCTGCTTACAAAATCACTAATTTATTTATTTTTTAATTTTAGTATTATGATCTCGGATATGCTGTACACGTATTTTTAATGTATTTAACAAAGTAAATAGGAAGAATGAAAGTTAAAAAAAAATACAACCCCTTACCAGGAATCGAACCAGAGACATATAATCTAAAAGTAGTACGCTAATAATACTGTAATAACTAGCTGACCTTCAATTCTTACTTCTGTTATAGACCCGTACCGATCATTTATACGTTACAGATTTCTCATCCTATCTGTACGGTTGCTGACCGTGGAAGGTGGTCCGGTCCGGATCGATGAATTGCAACTATAAATGCCTCCCGCTGTTAGACATTGGTTTTAAGGTAAGGTAAAAGTCGAAAGGTCAAAGAATGATGTTAAATTTATATTTTATAAATAATTTTTTGGCAACATACATTATAAAACATTAACGCTCTAAAAAGAGTTTTATTTCGACATCTTTCAGCCGATTGGCAAATATGATGCGATTCTCAATAACCGATACCTGTTAATCTTTAACAGTAATTGTTCATTTCAACATAACTGTTAGAATCCATACAAACTAATTGTCGTCTTAAAGAAGTCTCTAAGAAAATAAAATTATTTTTAACAATTTCAAAAAAAAAGAGGTACTCTGTAAGCGAGTAGCATAAAAAAGTAGGTGGAATTATTGGTCCCAAGTTTGAAAAATACATGTCAAACGCGACTCAAGCGATGTGATGCGAGCTTTAAAATTCTCATAAACTTTGTTCAGCTCGTCTTCTTTTGACTTTTAAAGAAATAAAAATTTTTACAAAGTTTTCTCTGGTTCTGAAACAATAAAAATATATAATCTAAACTATTAAGTCAGGACAACTAAAAAAAATCCTTGATTGCGCGCTAGTATCGATTGTAAGGCATTCTGCGTTTCCGCCTTCAACCACCATTTTTTTTTTTTTGTCTTCAGTCATTTGACTGGTTTGATGCAGCTCTCCAAGATTCCCTATCTAGTGCTAGTCGTTTCATTTCAGTATACCCTCTACATCCTGCATCCCCAACAATTTGTTTTACATACTCCAAACGTGGCCTGCCTACACAATTTTTCCCTTCTACCTGTCCTTCCAATATTAAAGCGACTATTCCAGGATGCCTTAGTATGTGGCCTATAAGTCTGTCTCTTCTTTTAACTATATTTTTCCAAATGCTACTTTCTTCATCTATTTGCCGCAATACCTCTTCATTTGTCACCATATGTCTCTATTACGGTTAATTACTTAATAACTTCCACGCATTCGTACGCCACTATATCATATAAAAACGCGCAAAGAGCTGCTACTATTATTACTATTACACCAATAAAGCTAGACATTATCATTGTTTACTGTAATTAACGTCAGTATTATGTAGAGTCGAATTAAACTAACAAATCATGCCAGTGAATACCGGCCAGTGTCGGATTTTGATAGCCGGCACGTCCAGTTGGAAAAACCAGCGTCTCTGGCGTCACACCCACCTTCTATTCATCATTGAACCCTCGATTCTTCCGCTGTTCCCGTACTGAAATTTTCAATCTACCGTTTCTTCTCGTGATTCTTCTACGTTTTTTGTGCGTTTATCAAGTTTTTTTATCTTACTAAAGAATTTCTAAGTAGTTTAAAATACTTTGCAATCAAATTATTTTTCTGGGCATTATCATTGCGAATTACTTTAACAAATATCTCCATGTCAAAATTTTTCATTACTTTTTTCAAGATGATTAACCAATCTGTTCGTTTTTTAAATAATTTTTTAAAACTATGTAAACATTATAAATAAGATAAAATGGAACTCATAAATAGTAAGTAAAAAATAAAGTATACAAAAAAAAAAGTAAAAAATGAAATTGTGGCGCGCAACATATACAGATGTTCAAAAAGCGACGCAACCTTATGGCCTCCGTGGCGCGAGTGGTAGCGTCTCGGCCTTTTATCCGGAGGTCCCGGGTTCGAATCCCGGTCAGGCATGCAATTTTTCATACACGCTACAAATCATTCATCTCATCTTCTGAAGAATGCCTAACTGTGGATCCGGAGGTAAAAAAAGCTCTTAAACACTTTGTAACGTTTGCTGAGGAATAGTAGCTACACATCATTCAATTTCATTTAGCAATTCAGGAATGGTGTGAGGATGAGTTTTGCAAGCAGCATCCTTAAGGTATCCCACAAGAAACAGAAAGAAGGGGATAATTCAGGAGACAGAAGGGGCCACAACCCCTTTGAAATCACTTGTTCATGAAAACACTGATTTAAGAAAGTCATAGTGTTATTGGTTGTATGAGCCGTAACATTGTCTTGCTGAAACCACGTGCACTCTAGCCGGTCTGCAGGTATAGTGCAGACAGACTCAGAGGAGACTCGTACAACTGATGCGGAATTCCGTGCACCAAACAAGTGAATTCTGTGCATTATGGTGGAAACATGCCTCGTCAGACTAAAACCGATCATCGAGTTCTATCACATCTGGTATTACAGATGACATGAACCATTGACAGAAAGATACACGTTTTCCAGGTAACAACTCGTGAACAACACGAATTCTGTACGGATGCATCTCTAAACACTTGCGCAATGCCGTGTGGGCATTACCAACGAAGTACAGAGTTAGATACCATATCTGTCAGACTATACTTATCTACCGCCTACCTACCAGATTGGCTACATAGGCGTCACACGTATTTCTTGGGAATAACAGAATATGCAGCTTGCGATCAACCTTTCTGGTGTTAACACTTCGGTCGACCACTTTTGGCTGCATCTGCTACATTCCCTGCCTCTTGAAACTTGTCATACAGTCGCTTGATGGAGAACTTGTTTGGTGCACCCGCGCCATAATTTTCTATGAAGGCATTCTGGGTCTGGGCATAACACATCTAATATATTGAGAGACAATGAATATTTTCTGCTGTATTGTGTAATCCATTTTCCTCAATTCAACTTGCTACAAAAGGAAACATTCTTCCATAAGGCTGTGTCATCTTTTGAACACACTGTATATCGTCTGTTTATTCCTACTGAACTGGCTACCCTTGTGGAATACCATATACTATTTTGTGAACCAGCTTCTTTAAAAATGTGAAGATACTGGGGAGACACCGTAGAGCCACATAATTCTGTACTGCATTACACGGAATCTCCCTCTGTTAACACTAACCTTAGTATAGCAAACGTCCCATATACCTGTCTGTGTGTCAACACATGCCTCTGTATCACATTATTTAAGACGTTTCTTAAATAAGAGTTATAAGATACTCTCTTTAAGGGTTAAAATTTAAAAAAAAAATGTATTCTTAATAAACAGAAATTATTTTAGTTGAGATACTTGTAGTTTATCAATAATGAAGCAGAAAATTCATTGTTTAATGATAAGAGACCGAATACAATTTTTAATTTATCTTTCTATGAAAGTTTTCAATCGTGATAACATTAAACGGTTACCCCTTCTATTAAATTGTGTCCATGGCAAGGGGATATCCTTTTTGATCGATTAAAAATCTATCTCGAGGGTTATTCAATCGCTAGGCAGCGTGCATTACGTCGTAATGGACAACGTTTCAACGGTTATTCTCTTTTTGAGATAACTTTACTCTTTCGACTGGGATTGCCCAAAACTACAATGCACAGCTTTTAATCTAGAATTTAATTAACGGATACTTTTTTTTCATAGTAAATATATATATTAGATAACTGAGAAACTTGCTTTATCGAAAATTGCACCGAAACTTTATTGTTGAATAACATACGAGACCTATCTTTCTGTAAAAGTTTTCTATTGTATATGAATACTAAACAGTTATTTATTTGAGTGGTTAGAGTTTCATGCATCTAGGTTTATGCATTTTTTACGGTAAACTTTTATCTTATTTAACTCTACATAAGGGGACGTGTTTAAGCCACGGTGGGCAATCCTAGTAGAGAGTTTGAGTGGTTTGACCTGTTTTTTTTTTCATTTACAATAAAGATCTTCTAAAACGATACAACAATAGTTTTAGTCAACAAGAATTTTTATTTTATAGAAACAGAAACAATGGAATGTTTTGTAAAGAATATTTTGTTTATTATTATTATTCATTTGTAATTCATCTTTTATTTCTATTGTTTGGGCTTTTAAAAATTAATTTTCGGTATCTAACAATGATGATTGATTAAAATAAAAATTTTCATAGAGTTTTAGAGGACGTCGGTCAGTTGTGTCCGCCTGAAAAAGAACCAGGTCAATTGCGTCCCTCATAGTACATTTCACCCGGTAAACACCAACCCTCGTAGGAAATTGTAACTTGTTATTCCAAAAAATTGATCATAACAATGAGTATAGATAATAAGTAATAGGTATAGTAATAAGTAAAAGTCGTATGAAATGAACTAGATGAGTTAATCCCGTGCTAGATGAACTGCCATTATCGCACTAGCCGTGTGAACTGTACTATACGAGTTAATCCGGTGTTAGACGAACAGCAATTGCCACACTAGTCGTGGAACTGTACTAGACCAGCTAGACGAGTTAATCCCGTGTTAGACGAACAAAAATTGTCGCACTAGCCTAGTTAATCCCGAGCTAGTCGAGTAAACTGTCGTTAACCGTGTAAACTGCACTAGCCGATCTACACCACTTAATACCGGATTAGACAAGCAAACTGTAGATTGTAACGTGATGAGATTGTTATGTGTCAAATCTAAATTATTCCGAAAATCTAGAAATAATAAATAACATTTTTTATCGCTATAAATATATTTTTTTAATCTTTTGATAAATATCAAACGGTAGGAAATTTTCTTTTTTCATAAATTTTCAGTGTTACTGTGTAATTATAAGTCTGGTCAGTATTGATTCTGCTCTCTCCCAAGAATTTTTATAATTAAAAAAAATAGATTAAATTTGTAAAACAAAGTAATAAAACGGAAAATATTATTGGAACTTAATTTAAAATAACTTGGAATGGAACAACGGTGTTATATTTCTTATAAAAGTTTTACTTGTGACTTAAATATACAACAACGCAGATAGTTATTGAAAATAATAAATCATCAAGATCAGAAGAACTCCTAATTAAAAAAAGATATCTAATGAATTATTTTTTACTTTTATAAAAACAATATGAGAAGCTCAAATCTCGTGCGCCGAAATACTTTGGAGCAACAATTTTTTGGAAGAAATTTTTCAGAAAATTGTTGATAAGATCCAAGCAGGGATGCGATCCTCCTCGTGCTGTGGTTCTGGATAGGTTGAAGAAATTCAACTGAACAGATAAACTCAACGGATCAGAACCGTAGTTTTAACTAAAATTACACTCGATTTCCCAACAGACTAAAATAAACCATACATTATGGAACTTTCGAAAGAATTACTTCAGGTGGTTATCGGAAATAAAAATCGACCGTTACAATCAGCAATGTAGCTGGGCCTAAGGATTCTGATGAGTCCAAAGCCTTATGGAATCCCAAAACCAAAATTAGAATCACAAGTGCTTTTGAAAACTCGTTAACATATATTATCTTTTAAAAAAGATAAAGGAGCGTTAAAAAAATTCATAAAAGTACCAGAAAGTACTAGCTGAATGAAATAAAATAAGGAGAGGAATACGGTAAAAAGAATGTTGAATAAAAAACAGATTGTTTTCAGGAACTAAGCGTAAAAATATAACGAACAAAAATCTGATTAATCAAAGTCAGATTTGAAAATAACAGATATTTTCAAGTACAGAAAACATGGTGATATTATAAATCAATAGCAATAATTATTAATTTTATACTTTTGAAAAAATACTCACAACAAAAACATAGATTCTATTTTTTTAATATGTTCTTTTTTTAATATATTTTTTTAACTCATCTGGAAATAAAAAAAGTTTTTTAATAAATGCCAAAAGTGTTACGGCAGTCAGACAAAGTTATATATTTTTACACAACTGTCCAAAGAGGACTTTAATGTATTTAGGGTGTATGCATGTAAGTTTATTCCTCCGTAGCAGCTCAACGGCTGAACCGATTTATATGTATGACCCCGCGCTGGAATCCTTACGTTACTGGGAGTGTCATAGGATATGTATATTTAAATACATTTAAAAAATTATACTATATACAAAATTGTCACCCGCATGCTGTTTAATCACACTATCAGTATACCATCCTGCATTAAAGAGCAATATTTTTTCGACAATCGTGTTTTTTATATTTATCTCTTATTCCTATTATTATTTTATTTCAATTTATTTTTAAAAAAATTTCTAAGTTTTTTCACTTCATTCATTTTAAACCTCTATTTGCATTTTTATAATAAAATAATTCAAAAACATTCACTTAGTCAGCCACGTCATTGTTCACTGACATATTAAAAAAGAAAATATCGTAATAAATTTTAATGTTATTGATTTAATTTTTTTTTGTTTAATTAAATATAAAATTACTTGTTTAATATATTCAAATCTTTTCTTTTAAAAATTTGAAAGAAGCTCAAATAAAAGCAATAACCAACATTTTTATTAATATTAACATCACAATTTCGAAAAATATGTTTTCGACTTTTTAAAAATTTGAAGGTTCATGCATCAGGAGGCTATTTTTTAATTATTCAGAATATTCACTAAAATTGAGTGATTTTATTGTTTAACAAAATACTTTTTGAGCATTACATATTTGAAATTGCGTAAAAATTTTGGAAGCTCCCTCAAACTTAAGAGGAAGCGTTCGGTTGAAATAAAATTAAAAAAAAAATAATCCTGAAGTGATAATAAGTTTAAAAAAAATAACTTTTTAAAATTGTTTAAAATTACAAAGATACAGCTATAATTCTAAATAAATAAAACTGTAATTTCCTAGGAAGGAGTGAAAATTTTTGGTTAATTATTTTCTCAAGAATAACAACAGAGTCAAGGGCTATCAAAAAATTAAGATTTTTTTACATTTTAAATGCAATGGATAACTTGCGAGGTGGATTTAAATTTAAAATAACTAAAAAAAACAAAAAACGTTTTGTTACCACAGACCATTGTAATGGAAGGGGAAAATTTATCGTAGTTTAAAGGTTTACTGATGCAGAAAATATAGATGCAAAAAACCCCATTAATTCCGTTTCTGAAGCAAGCTATAACTAAAAAAAGAAAAATATATATAGTCTTTTTCGGGAGAGGAGGTGAATATCAAATAAAAACTTTTGTTAAGAAAAGTTTTTTGCTACAGTATCTCACACAAGATTTGAAATCTTTTTTTTGCAAAATCACCCCCTCCTTTTTTCAATTTTAATAAAAAATTAATAGTCTTTCTCCGTGAAAGTAGTACCTCTTTAACACGTTTGAAGAAAATCGGTCAAAGGGGTCAAGTTATAAGACCAATATACGCACAAACTTCCGTCTGAAAAAATAGATCTTTTAGACTTGGGCGGATTGGAGTAAATAAGTTTTGCAATATTTACAAATTAATTCTTTTGTTTTGCTGAAAAAAAAATTAAATGTCTCCTTAAGGCACAAAACTTAAAAAAAGTATTTTTTTCGAATTTTTTAACCGATATTATAAATCATTAATGGATTTAACATCTATCTTGGTCAGTTTTCAAAAAAATCGCCACGACATGACAAATAATATCGGAGCCCTTCTATATGGCAGCTACTATTAAAAAATAATAAATATATACAAGTTGATTTTGCCTTTCCGTCTAGATAGCGCTGTAGCAGAAAGGAAAATAAAATAAGAAAGAGCTATCTCTAAAAGGAAAATATTGTAATCGGTCCAATTTGGACATATGCGGTTCTCGCCGAATAATCTTGACGTTTTAACATCTAAGGAACACAAAAACCCCGGACGAAATTTTCCAGGTATTAATGTTCGTATGTACATGTGTTATCCTCTATAGAATGTTGTGATACAGGTGTTGGCCTCTAAATCACCTTATATCTCCAGAACTACTGAACCTATTTTGACCAAACTCGGTCAGATTACTTGTATACAAGGGGCATTGATGCCGATAAATTTTCAACTTAAAAGCTCAAGGGAGGGAGGCTGTACAGCAAGGTCACCCTCAGTATCTCGAAATTTCGCCTAATTAAGGTCATATTTTTCTTAGGCACATTTTTTAACGATTAAAATATAACAATATTTGCAAAAACGTTTTTCAAAGTTTTGTTTTGCACCCCGCTCCAAAAAATGCTGTTGTAGTCGTCTGTTATGTTGTAACGTTACAGATGAGCGGTAGAATTAAATAAATGAATAATAATTAAAGTGTAAAAAGACAACTCGATGCGGCTGGGTTTTTAACTCGATCACTCGATTGACTCGGTACCTGGTGCGTTAAGCCTCGCGGCTACACAAGTCTGCCGACCGTCGCCGCTAGTAACACCACACTCGCGCGAATTAAATACCGTATTCGCGGGCGCGCTTTAGTTAGAACCGTTGAATTAAATAAACGGAAAAATATATTTAAATAAAATGATAAAATATTTTAAATTAAGCTGTATGTGTGTAAACTGTGCATCAGAAACAATCCACAATTGAAGGAATATCCCGGATCGCGGCTTCAGCCGCGTGACGAGAAAATCCTACAGTCAGTTTTTTTTTGTTTTTTTTATTTTGTTAAACTATCACTCCTTTATTACAGCGTCGTAATAGTAGACAAATATTGTGAGCTATTATTTAACTCGTAATTCTAAAGGAAGCTACAGTTCAAACTGTTTTTTTGTTGTAAATTAATATTTCAACAATATTAGTTTTCTTCTTCAAGTGATTTTGTTCATTACTCGCAGCTCAAGTTCCTGTGTTAACGGCTGATAAAATAGGAGAAAGGTAAATTTAAGTAATTAAAATAATATAACAGAAGCTAAAAGTAATCATTAACCTAGATTTGATCACTGCATAATCATTGTTAACCGGCTGATAAGAACAATAATGCCATATAATATTTAAATAATTGCTACCTACCGTTCAACTGCATTTAAACGATCGATTATTTCCAGGATAAGACTTAGTAACAAGTTTCTATTTAATTAACCATATATTAACGACTGATTATTTTCATAAAAAGGTGAAAACACGTAATTTGTTTTTTAAATCTACATTTCTTTTCTGCTTTTACAAAAGGGAAAGATATTTTCAAAACCTGTATCGAAATTCTATCGCTTTAAGATAAATTAATATGAAAAAAAGAATTTTCATATTTAATTTTCTTTCATAACTTCTAAATTTTTATCTATTTTGTATCAAAACAATTTGAATCACTTCTCTTAACAGATACACGTTTATACAAAAAAAGCGAAAATAATTTTTTTCCTACGAAGGTTAGTTTTTTATCTTAAAAATTATACTTGCTTCAATGAACAAAGGATTAAGATATCGAGTAGGCCTACCTTTACTTTACACAACAGCTGTAAAATCATAAAATATATTTTGCAAACAACCATAACAAACACAAATAGATTCAACTTTAAAACAAACCGTGTAAAATTGTTTATCGATTAGCACTAATTACCAAAGTAGTCATTAGTGCAAATTCACTTCTTTTTAAAATATTTTTAATTTTTTTTTTCATTGTAAAAAAAAACAAAAAAAACAGCGGCTACGATAATGTTATAGAATATTAAAAGCGTTACAATTGTTGTATTTAAGCATACATTTTTTTTTTTTAAAGAACACGGATTGTTTTTCTACAGAATAGTTGCACAGATGACTCAAATAATAGACCGCGTTCACTGGCATAGCAAAGTCACGTCTTGAAGAGCTGAGTAATTCTAAGTAAAATTGATCGGTTAACCGACCTTCAATCAGGAGTCACACGTAATGATGGGTGAAGGTGAATTAACTTACCGTTCCCATGGGATAGGCAGAATGATTCGTGAGGATATTATTTTCATAATTACACATATCTGGTGGAGGGCTTTAATATTAACATCGTGTTGTCATTGCGGGTATAAAGAACTACAAATACCGTATGTATTTGATACCAAATATGAATATGAATGGTTAATGATAATTTTACGTTTAACTGCAAACTGAAACTTTTATTTATAGTTATTTTACGATAAGTATTTTAAGTTGTCAATATACGTCCGAAAAAAAACATTAATAATTAAAAATTTTATTCAGATAGAAATGAATATGAGTAAGATTTACTTATTCCAAACTCATTTACAAGCGTCTTGGGCCTTTTATCCGGAGGTCCCGGGTTCGAAACCCGGTCAGGCATGACATTTTCACACGTTACTTGTCATTCATCTCATCCTCTGAAGCAATACCTAATGATGGTCCCGGAGGTTAAATTAAAGAAAAGAAAAAAAAAATCCCTTTCGCCTTCTGCGGAAGGCGCAGGTAGATTTCACCGGTGCTAAGTAGGGAATAAAAAAGATTTCCATCTTAAAATTAAGAAAAATTAAAAATTTACTCGATACGATAACGGTTGTAAGTGAAAAAAAATTCACACGTTTAGCATACGTCAAGCCCCATCTTCTTATAATTCCAGCAACATTTTGGTCATCCGTTTCCGTAAGGGTTGGTCATATCTAAAGTTGTTTCAGACAAATGTTTTAGGTAATGTTTAGAGGACTAACGACCACTTTAAGCCGATTCGATATGCCTATTAAGGGAGGTATGATTTTTTTGTCTTCGAAACCCCATTTTTTCCATCCCCTGAGCCAATAATTGGTGATATCAAAAAACTTTACTTAGATAAGTCTTAGGTAATTATCCAAAGAATAGTAGGAGCTTAAAACAATTCGACAGTTTATTTAATAAGAAGGTTTAGCGACTTTGTTTTTTTTTTGAAGCCCCCATTTCCACCCCGATGGTCCGATTTTGCCTATTAACGAACTCGAGCGAGATTTTGGGTCGTTATATTTTACGCATTATATTCGTCGTTACATTTAAAATTTTTGGAAATATGTAACATTAAGTGTAGATTATTACGCGTATGTGTACGTTGAATTTTAAGCTGTTTTAATATTAGATAAAACTGATTTACCATTAACTAATGGTGTCTTTTATTATCTAATTGGCGTCGGTTAGAATTTTGACTTGCAGATCATACAAACCAATGTTCTACTGGTGAAAATAATAAAAAAGGTAATGTTTAGAGGAGGTTAACGTTAAGGTGTATATGTTTAGGTTGATGTTAGTGTTAGGTAATATTTAGAAGACTAACGACCACCTCAAACCGATTCGATACTGTGCCTATTAAGGGAGGTATGATTTTTTTGTCTTAGAAACCCCATTTTTTTCCACCCCCTGGGCCAGCGGTTGGTGATATCAAAAAACTTTATTTAGATAAGTTTTAGGCCCTTATCCAAAGAATAGTAGGAACTTTAAAGAATTTGATAGTTTACTTCATAAGAAAGTATACGACAAGCCCCATCTTCTTACAATTCTAGCAACATTTCGGAAACCCCTTTAGGCTCGCTGAAGGCGGAGATAGATTTCACCGGTGCTAAGTAGGGGATAAAAAAGATTTCGACCTTAAAATTAAGAAAAACTTCAAATTTACTCAATACGACAATGGTTGCACGTGAAAAAAGTTTCACATGTTACGGGTCCCAAAAATTACAGTGGAGCTTCTTCTTTTAGAAGAGCTAAAATCTTTCGCTAGCTGTAACTCGAAAACAAAGCGTTAACCAGTAAAACATGTTCTGAAAGTTTGTCTCTTTCTTCGTGGGAAAGAAAACTAATTTGGGAACTGATTCTAGAAATGGTCATACAAACATGTCCGAATACGCTTTGTTATCAAGTACTGCTTTAGAGGATGAGATGACTGATTTGTAGCGCGAGTGAAAATGCCATTCTTGACCGGGATTCGAAACCGGGACCTCTAGAAAGGCCGAGACACGCTACCCCCACTCGCGCCATGGAGGCCATCTTGTAAATGAACTTGGGAAAAGTAAATATTACACATACTCATTTCTTTCTGAATCAAAGTTTAAATTAAAAAATATTTGATAAATTTTTTCCAGACGTAAATCGCCAACAAAATAAAATAACTACAAAAAATATATACAGATTCGCAGTTAAACGTAAAACGACCAATAAATGTAAAAGAAAAACATATCTCACAAACAAAAGAAAAAAATCACCTATATCAGTCTTAATATCGAAAATAAAAAATTTAAAAAAAAAGAAAAGAAAAAATAGAGAGCGTAGTAGTCATAACGAAAATATTCACTAAATTTTAAACAAATATATTAGTTTCATAAATTATCAATTGAAAAGCAATTATTAACTACAATGAACTAGCAGATTTAAATAATGTAATTCTGTCAACCGTAAAAAGAAAGAATTTTTTCTAAATCCATAAATTTAATTTGACGGGATAACAAAGCCAACATCGCATCACACAACAATGCAAAGCGTATCGAAAGAACAAATAGATGTTATTACACGATCGGGCTACCGTAAAATCAGTTTGCGCTGCTCATAAAAATCACAATGAATCTTTTGTGAATTTTAAATCTAATCTACATTTTCCATATTAATCGGATTTAAGCGCCGTGAAATTTTCACTTTTTTCCCCGATTAAAGAGGGTTACACCACGGAAGGTTGCAATGAGGTTTGTATATCAAGGAAAGACTGTCATGACTCTTCATGTCATGAATGAGAAAACTGGTTCACCGTTGTAAGATGGAGCCGTAAATAGCGACCGTGTAGAAAAATAAATTTAAGTTTTTGAAGCAAATAAAATGTACTTTTATGCCGTATTTATTTATAAGAAAATATTTATTACATTTCAGCCACACTCGTACAATTACCTAACTTATTTATTTGTGATAAGTAATGAAAAAGAATTTTCCAGTGAAATAAAAACACTTTTCAATTAAAAACTCCTTTATCCTACAGCCTTTTTATTATATATAAAAACAAATTCTATTACTATAAACAATAGCATAGTATAATTACTTCATGAAATTTCACACTGCATAAGACAACAGTTTATTATGAAATAATGTCGTTCTACGGATCTTTGTGACCGTGATGTATTTATAAAACAATATAAGGTATAAGAAACACCGGTAAGTTTTTCTCCGAGAATAATGTTCACTATACGCTGTATTCCTTGTGGAGAACGAATGGTCGACTTTGCATATTAATATACAACAATAAGTTAACTGATATAGGCTACGGGAAACCACTTTACTTCTCATTTACCCTTTAAATCTAGCACGGGATGCTTCTTATTCTTATAAACATGGCTATGTAATTTATGGAAGCGACTTATAACTCATATTAGGTCTTCTGCAACCGTTAAAAGTTTATAGAATACAAATATAGGCTTCGATAAATATATTTGTAAAATTTCTTGTGTTATAATTATGATATTAGTATTTTAAATGTAAAAATAATTGCAACTAAAACACAGGGTACGATCAATTTAAAAAAAAAGAAATGGATGTCTTTAAAATAATGATGAGAGAACGAAAAGCCTGAACAGAGAAAGAAAGTAATGATGTATAGGAGCAAATAATATACGATACGATATCGTGGAAGATTCCATCAAAAGCAGTTAACGTGATCTACATACTTCACAAATGGACGATTAAGATTTCCTAACATTTTTTCGACGAAAAGAAAGAAACAGTGACTGTAATTAATTAAGAGCAGTGATTAACTGACTGTCTATGTAGGCGTTTAAACTAATTTACCACTTTAATTAGAGAATAGTATAAATTAAAAAAAGAAATCTATACGTAATAATGCATAATAATGCTAATATAGTATTGAATATATAAATTGCCACTTAATGGATATAAAAAAGGGGCTGAATGGATCAAGGGAAAATGTTTTAGAATTTTGAATACAGCAGATCAAATGAAATTTAAAAAAAATAGATGTTATTAAAGTCCTTATTAATTATTTAAAATACAAAGGCATGAAATAATATTAAATAGATAAAGATAAAAACAATAAGAAATAACTGGAAAAAGAAAATCATAATTTATAAGGCGTTAATGAACATTACTTAAGAACATATTAATGTACACGTTGAAAAGAAGAGGGGATATGCTAAAATCCAAGAAGGTAGATGTGAAGGGCACAAAACATTCGAGGAAATTGTCGTCAGAAGAGAAAGACCCTCTTCCGGGATCGCTGGAAGACCTGACAAGGCAGTTGGCGTGTGCGGTCTGCAGGCTGAAACAGAATTATGGTGCTGGGCTGTCCAAATACTTATGGAAACATGAGAAAGAATTAGACACTATTCGAGTTGGATTGAGGGCGTTGACGGAGAGGTCACCGGCGCTGACGGTGAAAACTCAAGAGACGCAAACCAATATTCCTAGAGAAAGAGACATGAATAACATCCTGCAAGAAGATGTAACAGATGAGGAACTCATCAGTCTTACGAGAATGAAATGACCGTCAACGATATTTCAGAAAGCTATTCAAACTGGTAAATTGCCACATCATGAAGAAGACATTTGCTATATTCGTGACTTAGCAGGCAGGCAGTTGGGTGCAGACAGACAAAGAAGAGTAGATATTAAGCCGGCTGATATTGCGAAAGAAGTATCAACAATGATGAGTGGGGACATTGAGTTCGTTCAGAGATGTAGATCTACGATTTATTATGATTCGGTGGAAGATGAGGTCAAGTCGCTGAATTTGATATTGAAATCACTGAAAAGAATTAAGGAGGGTTCACCAGAATCAGTATTTGTTCTCCCTGGCGAGAAGATGGGTGCATATATTAAGAAAATATTATATTTATACAGAAAGGAAGACGGGCATGTGAAGGTGACGACCTCAGAGACAGACGCCAAGCAACAGAAACAACTGCGGCCAGTTATCGAGAGAACGACACCGGTGGTTTCCGATAGCAGAACCGTTGTAGTGAAGGCAGCGGATAAGACACGCTGATTCTTTTAAGACAACACTGAAGCAAACAGTAAATAGAGAAGAAGTTGGAGAAATGTTGTCTTTGCGCAAATGTAATAACGATGAGCTACGAATAAGAGTCAAGGGCGCAGAAAAAGCGGAGGAGTTCAGATCGGTCCTCCGAAATAAAATGGCAGACCTTCAAATTAATTTGATGTCGAAGAACAACCGGAGGATGGTGGTCCAACTGAAGGATGTAGTCATTGATACGACGGAACAGGAAGTGTCGGATGCGGTAGCGCAAGTCATAGGAGGCGAAGAGGATTTTAAGATTGCATCAGTTCGATAGGCGTCTGGCGATACTAAAAATGTCACTATTATAACAATCTACAGGGCGGCGTAGAAGCTAACTGACCAAATATTGCGAGTAGGATGGTCCATTGTCGTGCGTTGATAACAGAACCCATCGAGAGATGTTATAGATGTTGGAGTCAAGGGCATGTGTCTGCGGGCTGCAAGGGTGTGGACAGAACCAAGGTACGTTTCAATTGTGGCAAGTCGGACTATTGGCATACCCAGTGTGAGGACCGGATAGCATGTTGTTTATGGAGTAAGGAGGGTCACCGAGCTGTGAATTGTAGGGATTCATAATGAAAGTGAGCAGATCAATAATAATTCTATTAGACGATCAATGGACGTCACATGGGAAACAGTGAGGAAGAATAATATTGATATCATCTTATCTTTGGAGCCCAACAAAGTGTCAATTATGAAAGATAACTGGATACTTGATGAAACCTCGGTGGCAGCGATTGGTTTCCCATGTCCTGGGTTTCCGATGGTAAGAAGGGGTAGAGGCAGTGGTTTCGTCTGGGCCGATATTGGAAACATTGTGGTGTTCTCTTATTATCAGTCACCCAATCAAGAAATAGAGGATTTCACCCGTTTCCTAGACGAACTTGGAGAGGAGATCCAAAGAAGAAGAGGCACGAGCGTGTTAGTGGCTGGGAACTTTAATGCAAAGTCTCCTAAATTTGCAGGTAACATGCGTAACATAGAGGAACACATTTAAGTGAAATAGTTCAAGCACTAAGATTGGAGTGTATTAATCAACAAGGAGCAACTTTTATACGGGGTGAATCGCAGTCTGCAATCGATCTTCCATTCGTAAACTAGGAGTATACGTAAACTAGATATACCAAATGGCAGATTTTAGAGGAGGAAGGAATCTTTTTCCTCCTGGATAAACAAATGGAGGACCATTTGTTTACTACATAGGAGGTAGTGATTTTTTTAAATTATGTCCGTAACATACCTCGTATGGTATTTTTAAGAAAAGTTAAAAGTACGAGTTAATCAATGTTGGAAGAAGTCTTGTTCTGATTATTTTTATACTCGATCACATCGAACGATCATTATTAGTGCTATTTGCAAAAAAAAAATTTGACTAGACTACTGAATAACAGCTGTTAGAAGATCAATATTGTTTTCAAATTTTGTTCTTGATAACATTAATTTGAGTAAAAAAAATCATTGATAAAGATTTACTCGTTCTAACGCTCCAAAAAAAAATCCAGAATGATTATAAAGTTGCAGTTAAATCGTTATTTTAATACAATTATAAAACAACCTCCCAGTAAATAGTTTTGAAAAATAAAACCACTACCATGAATTACTAATAAAATTGTTTAGATGGTTAAATTATAAATTTAATTAATTATACGTATTATTATTACTAGCTGAAGTAAATCATAAAATCTTGGGTACTTACGTATTAACGCCACCGCAGCTACAGCTTTATTTAAAAACAAAGTAGTCAATCGGATTTCGGTGGAAAGTGGGCCGATATAGAGTTTAACATAAATAAATAAATAAATATTTATTTTATAAATATAATTTAACCAAACTTAACGCTCGCTAACCTTGACTAATTAACAAGTAATTTTTTGAGTATTTATTTAATAAATTCAGTAAATACAATTAATTATTATTTAAATAATAAAGTTGCAATAATTATCGAATTTATTAAATAAATACTCAAAAAATTACGGTGTTAATTAGTCAAGGTTATCGAGCGAAACAAGCGTAGGTTAAGTTTGGTTAAATTATATTTATAAAATAAATAAATATAAATAACCATTTATATTCTGTTTTGAATCTGTTTCGGCCCATTTTCCGTTAAAATCCGATTGACTACTTCGTTTTTAAATAAAGCTGTAGCGGCGGTGGCGTTAATACGTAAGTACCAAATCTTGTATTAAATTAAGATAAAGGAAGAGAATTTCATGAAAAAAATTCTATTAAACACTGAAAAAAAATACACCGTGAAGTAACAAATTTACAAATCGTATAACAGAAACGTACAAATAAAATGTTAAAATCAATGACGTAATATTTTAACTTAATAAAATACAGCTAAATGTGTGATATCTGTTTTTAATAAATGTATATTTTTTACTATCAACCTGCCGTATATTAGAGAGTATTTACGAATTACTTTTAAGTAATGTAAATATAAAAAAAAAAAAAACATATGACGTGTTTTATGAATAATTAACATATCATAAAACCATCTGACGTTTTCCGGGTTTCTTGTTATTTTTCATGAAACAATAGAGTTGTGTAGCTTTATAATCAAACTACTAATGAATTTATTGTATTTATTTTTTAACAAACATAACTATACGTTCACATATTATACTACATCATAAAGTAATACTGTTTATTTTGTTTTTAATAATAAACCTATTTATGTAATTCATCGATAAAAAAAAATTAAAACTGCCAGCATTTTTTTAGGCTTTTTCCATCATTTCCATATTCGCACATGTAAGAATAACATTAGTACCTGAAAAAACTAAAGTGATTTTGGTAAAATTGGTGCATCAGTGTGGTCTTACCAGGTTTAAAGTTGTACCAACATATTAGATAAAAACCTTTTTAGCAGATGAAATTTGAAGATATATTCAGTAATAAAAATAATGATAGGTAAGTCCAGATATAATATATACATTGCAAATAATTCTTACGTACTTGGAATTTTGAGATTGCTCGAAGATTGAGAATGGTGACCTATCTGCGGCGTTCCCCCCTCCCATACTGCACATTAAGGGAACTTGGACTAGCTGCTTCCCCCACCCAACACCACTTAGGCGTTTTCCCCACCCAATCCCTCTAAGGCATTCCCCCACCCAATGTATGTCAGGTGTTTCACCCACCCAACGCCTCCCAGGCGTCCGAGAGGTGGTCTTAACTGTTCAAAAATTCCGGGATAATTCGTAATTTCTTGAAATCCATTTTAGGAGTACTGGAGTTGAATAAACAATATGTTTCAAATGGCCCCACACGTAGAAGTCAAGAGGGTTTAGTACAAGTAGAAGTCAAAAACACTGTAGTAAGCTCATCCCAACATTATCAGCCCATATTTTAACCTTGACTCTATAAAAGTATAATACAGCGATAAATAAACTCAATATTAGTTGTGAGGCCGTTAAATCTCACAAACTTACTCAAAAAAGTAATTTACTGACCTGGAACTTCTTCAAAAGGGGCACTTTCTTATCAATTACCAAAACTTCCAGCACCTGATTTCCTTACACGATAATATAGTAGCCCATACTGTGATGGTAGAAATTCTTTGTTGAATTTACTAGAACATCATCACAATCCTTAAACCATTATATTACAACTATGTCTTGGTTATACTATGCACTGTTTTGTTTTATGCAAGTGAGCTTATACTTAATTCCTCTTTTTCGTTTCTAATTTCAACTTACACTTTACGCTCTTTCTTTCTGTTTAGCCTCCGGAACCACTGTAAGGTATTACTTCAGAGGATGATAAGTATGAATGTAAATGAAGTGTAGTCCTGTACAGTCTCAGGTCGACAGTTCCTGAGATGTGTGCTTAATTGAAATCCAACAACCAAAGAACACCACCAGTATCCAAGATCTAGCATTCAAATTTGTATAAAAGTAACAAAGTGACATCAGAACATCAGTTGATTTGCAATCATGAGTTAACCATTACACCAGCCTGGTGAGCTTAACCTTGACTCTACAAAAGCATAATACATATTTACTTATTGTAATATATCTGTGATATAAAAATTTGTTGTGAAATTCTTCCAAATTTGTAACTTGTAAATTTTTTTTTAATAAAAAACTTTAAATTAATAGTTTTTTCTTTACTTTAATCCTGTTAATTACAAATTCTTATATAACTTCTAAAACACAAAGTTGACTATAAAACTGTAACATGGTTGTGCTGGTTCATATGAACACGCAGAGGCTGTTCATATGAACATACATGGTCTTGTTAGCTGAAGATTTAGGACTATGTAAACTTTTAATAAATGGCAAACCAGATTTTAGTCATTTTTGGGGCAACCTTAAGCAATTGGTGCTTCTGTTTATCAATTTAGATGCACGCTTTGCATTTGAAACTAAACTGACATTCTGCAATACCTTGCACCGCTTTTGTACTGCTGAGAGCACAGCGTGTTCAAGTGTATCATATGCATGTTCAAAGATGATGATGCTCTCACAGTGAATATTATGCAAGCCGACCAAATTACAAGCAGCATGTATACGTAAAGTTGCAACCTGTAATTTGCTCATGTCTATACAGTATATAAATGCATGTTCATACCCATCAGTATATAAATGCATGTCAGGTTTCATTGAGTATTGTGGAGATAAAAAAGTAGAGAATCACTGATTTAAATGATTTAATTTGTTTAAATAGGCAATAATAACTCATTAGCTCATTAGGGACATTTAAAATGAAAGTAAAGAGCATTTTTTTTTTATGATCATGTCAAAACAAATTTTATTAGAAAATAAGTTTTATTAGAAGGTAAATTATATGAAAACTTTTCTAAACTCACAAATTGGAACAAAGTATTAACTCTATAAATAAAATAACAGAATACTCCAATAAATTTGAATGTGGCATAAACAGGATACAAGTGGACTCATCAGACGGTAGTTGTGAAAATGATAAGTAGACATTTGTATTCTAGTATTTGTTCCAATAAATATAGATTAATAAACCTTTTCTTCTAATTTGTATTTAATAATACATTATACACATCACATTCAAAGTGCGTAGATGTACTACTTCATGGTTAAAAAAGGAACTGTGCCACCATTTGGCTGGATAGATCAAGGAAACCATGGTAAAACCTTGATTATAAAAATTAACAAAAATATTATAATAATAAACAATAATAAGAGTAATGTAAAATAATAATAACAGCAACATCACAAAATTTATATTTAATTATACATATTATATAGCTATATATTTTCCAGCACCATAATTTAAATTCATTTTTCTAATATATTACTACATTGATAAAAAAGGAATTCTGCCATCATTTAGCTGGATAGTTCAAGGGGAAACCAAGGTAAAAATTTTATCAGAGCAGCATCATAGTTTATTATAAAGATTTTATATCAGTCTGACAATAACTTAAGTTAATTTTTCTATAAAAACAACAGCCATATATATATATATATATATATATATATATAGAACAGTAATACATTAACAACAGATGAGGATAAAGGCAATCAAATACACAAAAAATAATTGGTTAAGTATTTAATATTTTATTGTTTCAAATAAAGTTTACTTAAGCCACGGAAAGTAAAACTAACTGTTCTGGCATTTACCCAATTGGACCAAGGGAAACCGTGGTAAAACCTTGGTCAGAACAGCTTACAATATTTGATGTCTGTATTATGCTGCAGTATTAAAGGCATATACATAGTAAAAGAAATTTACTGGCGATACATTCACTGTATATTATTTATATTTTATTAGCTTTTAAAAAATAAAATTTGCTGAATTTTAATTGTTATCTTCAATATCGTAAACCCTTCAAATCCTGTAAAAAAAAAAAAAAAAAAATTTAAGATAAAACTTTTAATAAAATACTGTACTATGATACCCTGACATACTGCACACAAACTCAACAATAAATGACAGATTTAAATGATAGATAAAAGGATGCTAGGTCTTGGCAAGATTAGAACTAGGGATCACAAAAGAAAAAATAACAAAAATCTAATTTAAAAAAAAGAACATTTATCTTAATCAAAAATTAATATCACTTTACTGACATAAAATAATCTCATTCAATTTGGAACTCTCTTGCATTGATAAATACAAAACTGGATGATTAAGAGTAATTATCAAAAGAGTAACTCAGTTTTGTAACTCTACTTGTAATTTATTAAGGGACAGTACAAATCAAACAAATTCCATTTCAGAAACATGTTGAACATAAATCTATCACAAACACACTGACAAAATATTAAAAGGAAAAGTTAAAACAGAACCACTTGTTTAAAAACATTATATGTGTTGTATCTACACTTAAAAAAACTTATTTTTGTGGAAAATTTACAACTGGGAATGTGAAGTAAATAATAATTAATAATTCTGTTGATAATAAATACAGAATTTGCATGTTGACATTACTTAGTTCCTTTTTTGAGCTTAGTGAACTTTAAACAAAAATTAAATCATAGAATAATTTTCATAGAAATAAATCATAGAAGGTGATAAAATGAATTTAAATAATAAAAATAAAAGTCTATAAAGTTAAATAAAAGTCACCACTGTTATGATGTTACCTATCTTAAAAGTGGTCTGGAAACCCCTTAATATGTAATAAAATAGTTTATTTAGTTTATTTCTCCTTTTCCCAATAAAAAAAAAAATTATCGGTTTCTCCCAAAAAAAAATTAATCAGTTTCTCCCATCACAATGAAATGTGAAAATCATTACTGTGTTGCATATTACAGAAGTAGATTTTAGACATGTTTTTGTCCAATTCAAATGAATTGGACAAATAAAATTTCATGATACAATTTCATACTATTTAAAAATTCAAATTAATAGTTCTGTAATATTTTTAAATCAGTTGTATTAAGCAGATTAGATGATTTTTTTAAAATAAATGTTAACACTGATGAACTATTGGAACCAGTTTATTTTATACGGCTAATGGTATTTAAATTTGGCCTTACTTCAAACCCTTCAATTTCTCGTTGGTATTCTCTGAGACATTTTAAATGTTGTTTGACCATCAGGTTATATTTGGTGGTTTTCCATCTTATTCACGACTAAAAATTAAAAAAAACAATGTTTGCCCTTATTAACATGTTATACTGAAGTCTATAAAAACCTGACATATGAGATAAAAGGAACAGCTTACCACAAATACAAACAATAACAGTTGATATGTCTAATATATAAATTTCAATTCTCAAAGTATAAGAATGACTGACATATCTTTATGAAAATTTTTTTTCAGTAAGCTTTGAAAGCTTTGATGTCGGCTAGCCATTGAATGGTGTTTTCTGAAGGTCAAAAGAATATTCAGGTTTAATTACTAGATTGAGCGATAATTAGAATTTTGTGAAATCATCTACGTTACACTTCAGAAGAATGAAAATAATTAATGAATTGTTTTCACACTAAAAAAGAAAAGAATAATGTTTTCAATCTGAACTTGTCTGCAAATTAGAATAAAACATAGATGAATGGCTTTTAAGGTAAAAAATCTTCAGCTAAGGTAAGAAAGAATAGCAAATCAATTTGTGTTGTAACAGGCAACTCACTTCATTACTTGCGATGCCATCCAGAAGGATATTTTTGATCTGAAAAAGAGATAGGAAAATTTTAAGTAATCTATAGGATGATAAATGTAATGTCTTTGAACAAACTTCAACAAGATTTTACAGAAATTAAGTAAAACAATGACTGTACCTTGATATTTAGTAAATACACTAAGTATGTCACTTTCACATGGAAATATAAACAAATGACAAAAACATTGCAATAGGTAAAAAAATAGATGGTTAGCAAAGTAAGCAGAAGCGGCAAATCTTTGAGGCAATGACAATAATTTATTCTTCCACATTTGAGTAAAGGAAGTCCATATTAGCTGTGTTATTACCTGGATTAATCATGAAGATATAGAAATCTACATCAAATAATAATCAAGAGACAAGACTGAGAATGAGCAATATTAAAACGCAACTATTTCAGCAAGACATCAATCTAATAACCTCTCTCATGGAAACGCATAGTTAATCATTGCCATGAAATACATACTTTTACAACTTATTTTAAGAATAAATACTTATAATTCTGTATGATTGTCTATACTTACATAAAGTATTATTGCAGCAGTACGATGTATGAGTATTTGTCCATTTCTTGGCTGGTTTAATGCAATTCTCAATTCCTTTCTGTTCTGTGCGAATCTTTTTATCTTGATTTATTTACTATATCCTACGTCCTCAGATTTCTGTTTTATATAATTCTTTACCTTCATCTGCAGTTTTTACTTTATACACTTCTCTACATTATCAAATTAACTAAAACTAGATAATGTCTTACTATATGACCCACCAACCTAATTAGTTTTTCTAAAAGAGGCTGACACAAATTTCCAGGATCTATTTCTCTGCAGTACCATGTTTCTAAAGCCTTTATTCTTTTCTACGCTTTTTTTATTATTGTTGTATTGCTGTCATTAATCGTTACTATCACCATAAATACTTTCAAAAATTATTAGATCCACAGTTGATATAACAAGATTTATTTTTCTGCATGAAAACTCTCCTCATCTGTACAGTCATCTACCTTATTTTGTCTATCCATTATAAATTTATGACTTAAACAACAAAAATTTGTGATATGTTGTGTTCCACTCATGAATATTTAATTCTTTATTATACTACTCGGTTTTTTCTTTTTATTTTCAGAATTTCCATCCAAGCAGTTAATCCATGCCCTTTACTACTTCTTTTGAATCCCTTTTGGTCTTTGACAAAAGAACAATATTACCGATGATGCTTAACTTTTTTATTTTTTCTCCTTCAATGTATTTTAAAATTTTTTTATTAGTTCATATGGCAGTTTTATGTAAAAGTAGAAATGTAATAGAGAACAAAGTAGACTTTTATCTGAATTAGAGCCCATCTTTCTTCATCTTCTACTACATCCACATATGGGTATTAATGATGTCATATTATCTAACTTATTCCATAAAAAAATGTTACAGATAATGAAATCTTCCCAATCCTTAGATCGGTTACTGCAGTTCTCCATTAGTTTCTGTTCTGTGTCTATCTATTAGCCCAAACACTTCTTTTTCTTCTTCCTACAACATGAAATTATGTTTTTCATAAATTAAAAATCCTTGCTTCTACTTATCTGATTTTGAATATCTTAATACGTGTCCCATCAGTTAAGTACTTTTTACAAAATTTTTCCGTAAACCTCTCTCTTCAACAATTTACCTCAAAACCTTTCCAGTTCATATACTACAGACTAAATTTTTAACATTCTTTTGTAACCTCAAATCTCAAAACCTCTACCTTTTGTTTTAATGGCTTTGATAATCATACTTCATTGACTGTCATATTATTCTACACTCTGTATAAATAATTTTAAGTCTTTTTAATACTTGAATCCACGTTTTAGGTTCTTTCTTCAGCAATCTATCATTTGTAAATTTATTACCTAAATAACAAAATTTTTTAACTGGTATGCTGGGTACCCTTGCCTCATTGTATAATCCTCAATTTTGTTACCATTTTTAATCTGTTTAATTTCAAAATTGAATTGCTGTCCTGCAATCTGTCCATAATTCGTCATTTCATCTAATCGATTCCCAGTTTCAGCTAAGATAATGTCATCTGTGTATCTTAAACATTTTACAGTTTTTATGCCCTCAATTTTTCTTTAGGTTTTTTTTTTAATTGCTTCTTCCACAACTAATTTAAAAATACAGAGGAGACAAGGTACACCATTCCCTTACTTCTTTCTGTTTTTTAGATTTTTTACTTCTTAACTTTCTTTACTTTATTACAACTACTGGATACTCATAAAAATCAAAAATAATCTTTCTTTTTCTATATTTTCCTATCATCTTCTGTCATATTTTTTATATCATATTCTTTTATGATCTTTAAATAAGGAGTTTTGGGTTGCTAGTTTATTTGTTGCATAACATTTTGTTAACCTAGCTCTCTTTTTATTTTTGAGTTTGACCATATTCTCTAATTACTTTCCCTTTTTGTTCTTTTAATGCTACAATTTCCAGTCCCTTGTTATTTAATTTTATATATAATTTTTTTAATCCTTCGTTTTTTAATGTATTTTTCATCTTCTGTTGAAGAGGTCTTGTAAATTCCACACTAATCTTGTAGGCTTGAACTTTAAATCTATCCTGATGTTTATAATTCTTTTGCTTGTGGTAAAGTATGTTTTTTCCTACATTTTAATCCTGTTCTTATGTGATCCTACAACAAAAAAAATAAGCAATTTAATTTTTTCTGATAACATTAAACATTATTTTTTTATGTGATATATTGAAGTACACTAGATACATTGAAATCAAGACTTGACACAGATTACTTGATAAATTGAACTTTAAACAATACATTTATCATTTAAAATGACCCAAATTACCAGAATTATATAGATTTCAGATATTTATACTTTGAGTTTAAGAACAATGTTATACATGATAATGTAATTAGGTTGTTGAAATTACACTGAGCAAATTTCTTTCTTTTCCTTATTTTCTTACCTTTATTATGACTACAATTACTATTATTATTATTAAGCAACATGTTTAATATATTTCGTTTGCTTGGCATTACACCCACCACCACCTCATTCGGTCACACTAAAGCATAAAATCGAATGTCTGTACCATAAACATTTACTGAGCCTTTTAACAGTTTAGCGACCAGTGTCCTAACTAGCTCCTAGAGCTAACCTAAAAGTATGGTACCATACAATACTCGTGTGTCTCACCGCCCACTTGTCATATATCACAAAAATGGGTAGGCGCACCCCATCAACTACTAAAACATATATGACTATCAATAATTAAATTTATCTTGTAACGACATCAATTCGCTGCCACGCCTTGGCTGCTGAATGCCAGTAAGTACCTGTCCACCATTAAAGCGCTTGGAGCCTTAATCTGGCCAATAGCCAGCCATGTCTCTCGGTTAGCTTCCTTCAGTAGTGGGGTAGGAGTCTTTTCCCTTACGTAAACTACTGATGTCAGTTGAACAAAGATACCGCATCAAAGAACTCCCACACGGTCCAACAATGCGGCTCTCGCCACATTGACTCACCGCTTGTGACTTTTGAGAAGGCCCTATATTTGCGTATTAATGTTAGATTGGCCACTGATGATTTGCTAATGGACAACTAATATACCGGGCAAGAGCACTGAAGATGCCATACTAAAGGTGATGGATATAGCTTCCTCTAGTCCATGTAAATATGTATTAGGGATTTTTCTGAACATATACGAAGCATTAACAACTTATGATGGCCCTCTGCCCTGTTTCAAATGCAGAAGCATAAGTGAACACGAAATGAATTAGAAGTGCTCTAAAGTTATTTCAGACATCGGACAGTCTCCCTGCGTGATGGCGGCTCAGAGGTTCGTAAGACCTTAACTAAAGAATGTCCTGAAGGCAGTGTTCTGAGTCCATTTCTTTGGTTCATAGAATTTGATTCGATGTTGCGTTTAAGGTTGCTATGTGGTTGTCGTGCCGTCGCTTATGCTGACGACGCGCTGCTACTGATTGAAGGGGATTTGTGTTACGAAGTCGAGTTCCCGAGCTGCTCGTGCTTGTGAGACACTCCTACTTTGAAGTTACCAACATAAGATGATTTTCAGTCCAGAGAAAACCACAATGATGTTGCTTAAGAGCCGATTGGCTACTTCCTAACGAATCCGGGTTCAGATGGCTGGTCTCCCCATTTGGTACATTACGACCCAAAAATACCTGGGTCTCATCTTTGATGAGAATTTTCGATTCAAGGAATATCTACAGTATGTAGCAAGAAAGCCGCTGATGCCTTTTATGGAATTCGTAGTCATTCATCCCGATTGGTGGTTGAATTATCGTACCATGCGTATCCTTTGCAAAGGTGTCAGCGAAGCTATTATGCTGTATGCTGCGCCTGTCTGGGCTCACCGCATGACCTTTAGGTATTGCGCACACATTTACCTGCGGGACCAGTGGCTCCTCTTGCTGGCTGTTATAAGCGGTGGTTATAGAACAATCTCGCGGGAGGCAGTCTGGGTTACAGCGGGAGTCAAACCAATAGATAACTTGGCTAATGAGCATAAGGAACGCTTCATTTCCAATATAAATAACCTACTGACGTCAGAATGAAAGCAGGAGATTGAACACCGAGGCCTTGCATCTTGGCAGGTCAGGTGGGACGAATTCCCCACAGGTCGCTACTCGCATGGTATATTTCCTATAGTGTCTGATTTAGGTGCGATTGAATGGGTCTCCCCCAATCGGTATATCACACATAGTTTCTCTCCGGGCATGGTGCCTTTTGGGCGAGTTTGACTATGTTTTGTTTGGTGGCTTCGAGTCAATGCCCGGATTGTGGGACTGATGATACAGTGGACGACGTCCTCTACGACTGTCTCCGATACGAAGTCGAATGTTCATGAGCTGTTACGGAACTTGAGAGAATACATTCCTTTCTGGAACTCCATATTAACTGGATGATTCGCGAGGAGTGGTCTGTAGTGGCTGGTTTTCTTCGCGCCCTAGAGGTATGTAGGTCTTCAGATGGACTTTAATCGAGGTACTCGATCGTGGTAGGATCCCGGGTGGCTAGTGTTCCGGCTTAGGCATTGGATTTGTTGGAAGTAGGCGCATTGGCATCGTGCCACGGTTATATTGGTATTGTTTGTGATTCGATTTGTGGCTCCCGCTGGTAGGGTTGGTGGTGGCCGCGCCGCCGGGGTATGTTAACTCGTGCGACCGGGGTGTGGCTTCCCTCCGACGGTGGCGGTTCTCATCATGATTTGGTAATACCATGCTTTGACCGGGAGGCGGAGCGGAGTTTGTACCCGGCTCCTGCACGGACCGGAATGAGGTTGTGTTCCCCTTGTTAGGTGCCCTAAATTGGCCGACTTATTTGGGTGTAGGTCTGAATTTCTAAATTCAGACAATTTATGCATAAGACATAATTTTGATTGGTATGAGGGTAGCACTGATTTAACTTTAACTCGTTTGTTTTCTGAGGCATTCACAGTCACGAAAGTGTTGTCAAATCTGGACTAGGCGAGGGGTTCGCGCTTCCGCGATTTCGGTTTGAGGGAATCAAGTTATGTTGCATGTGAAGATGTCCGAATGAATCCTACGTGAAGGCGAAATTTGAGATATATTTTACTGAGCAAATGTCTGCCGAGGCATTTACATCCGTGGAATCCCGACCGAGGCCTGGCTCAGTCTGATAGTTAGAGGGTCAAAGACGACCTCCGGTAAAGCCCCTCAGGGCTTCGAACGGAGGGGGGTGGTGTGACGACCAGTAACATTACATTTTAGGTGTCTTCCCCATACGAAGTTGGGATGATTACTCATCCTTTGTACTTAATACGGGGGTTACGACTGTATGGTAATTTGACTGCATCCTTGATAATCAAAAATTTCGTGTAGCGCACAGAAATGTTAAAATTTTGAACGTCCATCCAACTTTCTGCGGTTGAAAAAGACGCTTCGCTCGGTCTTCTAGCTGCGGTCGTGTGTTACCGTGAACTAACAGAAGACAGTGGCTCCTTTTGCAGTAAACAGTAAGGCCTGGGACGTGACTCCTATTGCAAATGTCAGTCCCAAAAATCCGTCGAGTACCAGGTTCCACAGTAAGGGACCAAGAACTGAGCTGTGCGGGCTTCCCCTGGTGACGGATTTTTCCACAACTAGGTGCGCATCCTTAAACAGAGCCGTGCGATCAGACAAATAGTCACATACTATGACCTTCAGGGCTACGGGAACATTGCGCTGCTCCATTCATAGAAGACAAAACTCCAACACAACGAAGGAAATGCTGCCTCTATGTCAATAAAAATTGCCAAAACATATTTACAGTCGGCGCTTTCCACCCCGGTAAGAGCGTTTAAGATGCAATCCTCGGTGCTAACCCCTTTCAAGAACTCATGCTGGCCTCGATTTTGAAAACGAGTTCATATCGATGTTTTCCCAGAGCCGTTACACAACCAGCCTTTCTAGCAACTTGACAATTACCGGCAAGAGGCTGACGAGTCGAAAACTGCTGACATCACTCGGATCCTTTCCTGATTTTAAGAGCACCCTCACCAAAGCCACCTTCCAATAAGTCAGAAAGCATCCCAGCTTAGACACCCGAGAACAGTCTGCCAAGCGGCTCTCTTATGACAGACAGCAGATGATAGAAAATATCTGGGTCAAGTTGGTCAATCCCTGGTGCCCCCCCCCCCCGTGTTTAATGTATTGTAAAAATGCTGATCATTAGCATTGTTTATGAATTGAATAACGAATTCATGAGATGCTATTTTATTATTTTTTTTGTTTATTAAACAGCAGGTAATAGTTTATTAGTGATGTTAAGTTGAGATGTATTGTTAGCCTTGACCTAAACACTGTAAATAAATAAAATATCTTTCTTATTTAAAAATCTATCAATATGTTGATGATGGACGGAACGGAATGGAACGCAAGGATTGCGGGAGTTGTTTTCTCCCTACTAACTGCAGAACTTGGATAAATGTCTCATGCTGCTTTATCTTCTATTTTATCTGGCGGGTTATTATTTGTTTAGTGGCGGTTATATATTTTATTTATAGACGGATTTGGTATTTGCGTTCCGTTCCTTTTCACCAATGAGAAATAATTGATTAGGGCTGATACAGGGAGACTAAGCGTGTATTTGCTTTCTATCCTGGCAATATTTCCCTTCGGTCCGTCCTCTTAAGTCCTTTGCTAGAGCCTTTCGGTCTAACAGGAATTTGCCTTCCGTGGGGGCCCTAATGTTTGGAGGACTAGACACACGTGTGTTCGGGTATGGTTTGGGGGGATTGCGTGGCCTGGTTAAATTATCATAAAATTTAATTTTTATGAAGCGCGGCAAAATCGCTCTTAACCCTTCCGTACGCGCGCGCGCGCGTGCAAAAAAAAATCAAAACCTTATAATGTTGAAAAATATTAATTAGGATGGTATGGGCTTATAGATTCAGATGTTTTCAAGAAAAGTTGAATGTTAACTTTTCTTGAGTTCCCAGAACTTAACTTTTGTTTTAAGGTTATGTTTTTCCCCTGAGATTTCCAGCTGTCTTGCCGAAGCGTGTGAATAGCACGACGACGGACCATTCCTCGTTGACCCTGATTCTCCATATATGAAGCCACGGCTCCACGAAATTCAGTTGCCGTTGGAGTCTCTCGACCGCGTAATCCATATTTCGGGATGTGTAGTAATATGTCGTATCATCGGCGTATAAAGCGGTGTTGACGCCTTCCCACAACGGCATATCGTTTGTATAAGCAGTGTACAAAATCGGCGAAAGGACTGCCCCCTGGGGTACCCCAGCGATTATCACCCTGGTGGTTGATAAGGATGCCCTAACCCATATTGCAAACTGTTCCCAGAAGGTAAGAACGTATTAGTTTGACATGGTGGCCAGGAACCGTCCTATGAGCAAATTTACTTAGTAGGCCGTCGTGCCAAACTTTATGGAAGGCTTTTTTATCCGTAGGGGAGGAAAAAGCTCTGCCAGCCGCCACCAGGCCCGCTCTGACGGCAAGTGTGGGGCTCTCACCCGCTAAAATACCTCCGCCTCTAGCCACGCAGGGGACACACCTAATCCACATGTATGTACACAGCTCCTGCACAATCACACGGGCGCTCTTGTCACCGAATAGAATAGCCAGAGTGACGTCCCCAGGAGGGTCATCGACGAACGACAATTCCGAGGAGCCCCCCCCCCCCCCCCGCCGCACACCCATAAGGCTGGCCGCTCACAGCCGTCTGGCATCGGTTGCTCAGCCTCAGATCAACTGCAGTTGACCTGAGCCTGCCTGCCCCTCTCCACTGCTGCGTTGTTTTGAATTATGGCTGACACCGCAGTCGTTACTCTCGTTCAAGCATCTCAGTCATCTAACATCCCACTTATGGCATTCTGCTAACAGTATCACATCAATTTGTAGGTCATCGGCCAGACGGCAACGACCAGAAGAAGACTCTGCCGTCCTGCCTGCTACAGAAGGCGCGTTCCACTGCAACAGTCGCAAAGTTTGCCTAGCCATATCGGGTGAGTAAGGTCATGAGGAATTGAATCAAAGACTGGAGTAGGTTCCTAATAGATTTCGCCTGTAACAGGCGGGGTAATACAGCCAAAATCTCGGGCAGGACATCCTTTATTGCCATCCTCGAAAGAAAGTCGCTCGACAAGACGCCGCTTCTTACAGTAAGTTACATTATTTTACAGTAGCTAAAAGCCACTTATTTTACAGTAAACTTGTGATCCAGGTTATATATATCCCTGGTGGCTGGCGTTCTTTTAAGTGCCAAAAGGATTTAAGTTCCCACCCCTTAGTGAGCTGGTAAGTGTGGAAGGCGATAACCTTCAAGTGCAGAACGTTCTGAACTTGCCAGAAATCGTCTTCGCTGCCTAACTGCAGACTTACTGAGAGTCCAGTGCTCTTTGCGACAGTAAACTTGTAGTCCAGGTTATAGATACCCCTGGTGGCTGGCGTTCTTTTAAGTGCCACAAGAATTTAAGTTCCCACCCATTAGTGAGCTGGTAAGTGTGGAAGGCGATAACCTTCAAGTGCAGAACGTTCTGAACTTGCCAGAAATTGTCTTCGGTTCCTAACTGCAGCCTTGCTGAGAGTCACGTGTTCTTTGCGACAGTAAACTTGTAGTCCAGGTTATAGATACCCCTGGTGGCTGGCGTTCTTTTAAGTGCCACAAGGATTTAAGTTCCCACCCCTTAGTGAGCTGGTAAGTGTGGAAGGCGATAACTTTCAAGTGCAGAACGTTCTGAACTTGCCAGAAATCGTCTTCGCTGCCTAACTGCAGACTTACTGAGAGTCCAGTGCTCTTTGCGACAGTAAACTTGTAGTCCAGGTTATAGATACCCCTGGTGGCTGGCGTTCTTTTAAGTGCCACAAGGATTTAAGTTCCCACCCCTTAGTGAGCTGGTAAGTGTGGAAGGCGATAACCTTCAAGTGCAGAACGTTCTGAACTTGCCAGAAATCGTCTTCGGTTCCTAACTGCAGCCTTGCTGAAAGTCACGTGCTCTTTGCGACACTAAACTTGTAGTCCAGGTTATAGATACCCCTGGTGGCTGGCGTTCTTTTAAGTGCCACAAGGATTTAAGTTCCCACCCCTTAGTGAGCTGGTAAGTGTGGAAGGCGATAACCTTCAAGTGCAGAACGTTCTGAACTTGCCAGAAATCGTCTTCGCTGCCTAACTGCAGACTTACTGAGAGTCCAGTGCTCTTTGCGACAGTAAACTTGTAGTCCAGGTTATAGATACCCCTGGTGGCTGGCGTTCTTTTAAGTGCCACAAGGATTTAAGTTCCCACCCCTTAGTGAGCTGGTAAGTGTGGAAGGCGATAACCTTCAAGTGCAGAACGTTCTGAACTTGCCAGATCGCTGCCTAACTGCAGACTTACTGAGAGTCCAGTGCTCTTTGCGACAGTAAACTTGTAGTCCAGGTTATAGATACCCCTGGTGGCTGGCGTTCTTTTAAGTGCCACAAGGATTTAAGTTCCCACCCCTTAGTGAGCTGGTAAGTGTGGAAGGCGATAACCTTCAAGTGCAGAACGTTCTGAACTTGCCAGAAATCGTCTTCGGTTCCTAACTGCAGCCTTGCTGAAAGTCACGTGCTCTTTGCGACACTAAACTTGTAGTCCAGGTTATAGATACCCCTGGTGGCTGGCGTTCTTTTAAGTGCCACAAGGATTTAAGTTCCCACCCCTTAGTGAGCTGGTAAGTGTGGAAGGCGATAACCTTCAAGTGCAGAACGTTCTGAACTTGCCAGAAATCGTCTTCGCTGCCTAACTGCAGACTTACTGAGAGTCCAGTGCTCTTTGCGACAGTAAACTTGTAGTCCAGGTTATAGATACCCCTGGTGGCTGGCGTTCTTTTAAGTGCCACAAGGATTTAAGTTCCCACCCCTTAGTGAGCTGGTAAGTGTGGAAGGCGATAACCTTCAAGTGCAGAACGTTCTGAACTTGCCAGATCGCTGCCTAACTGCAGACTTACTGAGAGTCCAGTGCTCTTTGCGACAGTAAACTTGTAGTCCAGGTTATAGATACCCCTGGTGGCTGGCGTTCTTTTAAGTGCCACAAGGATTTAAGTTCCCACCCCTTAGTGAGCTGGTAAGTGTGGAAGGCGATAACCTTCAAGTGCAGAACGTTCTGAACTTGCCAGAAATCGTCTTCGCTGCCTAACTGCAGACTTACTGAGAGTCCAGTGCTCTTTGCGACAGTAAACTTGTAGTCCAGGTTATAGATACCCCTGGTGGCTGGCGTTCTTTTAAGTGCCACAAGGATTTAAGTTCCCACCCCTTAGTGAGCTGGTATGTGTGGAAGGCGATAACCTTCAAGTGCAGAACGTTCTGAACTTGCCAGAAATCGTCTTCGCTGCCTAACTGCAGACTTACTGAGAGTCCAGTGCTCTTTGCGACAGTAAACTTGTAGTCCAGGTTATAGATACCCCTGGTGGCTGGCGTTCTTTTAAGTGCCACAAGGATTTAAGTTCCCACCCCTTAGTGAGCTGGTAAGTGTGGAAGGCGATAACCTTCAAGTGCAGAACGTTCTGAACTTGCCAGAAATCGTCTTCGCTGCCTAACTGCAGACTTACTGAGAGTCCAGTGCTCTTTGCGGCCAGGCGCCCGCGGACTAAGGCGGATATGGCTCTCGCCAACGTGGGCCACTCCCTAGGGCAGTTCATCATTATGAGCTGGATTTTTTCCCCGCTTTTCGACCGGAAGTTGTGAGGAAGCCGACCTCGGTTGTGGTTGGCTCCATGTCCATGATTACTAACGCCTCGCGCTTGGCACTCTTCTGGGCTCCCAAGATTTAAAACTCTCCTCTACAGGAAATTTACGGGAGTGTGAAGGAGCTGGCTGATTGGGCAATTAGTCGCTATTAGCCTAAATTTTAAAAAATGAAGTCTTTATTTTAACACTAGCTCAAGTTTATATTCACAAAAGGAATAAATTAACTTAATAATGATAAAAAAATTAATTGACGATTACTAATAAAAGGTAAATTACTAATAAAAGGCGGTGGTTAAACCTGCAAAAGTTTATTAGTGAATGACTAAATAAAATTTAAGTTTAAATTATATAATTAATACTAATCACTACTTAATCTATTAAATAGTTGTAAAGTAATAGAATTACTTTGTTGTAAGCCTAAAAATTAAATTTACATACATAATTGTTAAAGACTGGTGAAACATGACGGGTTTGTCTTGTCCTTAACGTGATCTTATATATATTTCTTGATATATAGAATATACATTCTTTTTATATCTGTTTCAGGTGAACCAGCACAATGACAGTGGCCACGCGATCCTCCCATACCATTCCCGGACACACGTGTGTCTGGAAGCTTCCTCTAAACACTAAGGCTCCCGCGGAAGACAAATTCCCGAAGGGGAATATTGCTAGGATACAAACACATACACGTTTAGTCTCCCCGTATCAGCCTGTCAATTATTTCTCATTGGTATAAAGGATCGGAACGCAAATACCTAATCCGTCTACAAATAAAATACATAACGGCAACTAAACAAATAATAACCCACCAGATAAAATGGAAAGACATAGCAGCAAGGGACATTTATCCAAGTTCTGCAATTAGTAGGGAGAAAACAGCTCCCGCTATCCTTGCGTTCTGCTCCGTTCCATCATCAACATATTCATAAATTTTTAAATAAGAAAAATATTTATTTACAATTTTTTGGTCAAGGCTAACAGTGCATCTCAACATCACTAATAAACTATTACCTGCTGTTTAACAAACAAAAAAATAGTATTTCATGAATTTGTTATTCAATTCAGAAAAAATAGTATCGATTAACATTTTTACACTATATTAAACATCGGGGGACACCAGGGATTGACCAACTTGACCCAGATAATTTCTATCATCTGCTGCCTGCCTCAAGAGAGCTGCCTAGCAGCCTGTTCTCGGGTGCCTAAGCTGGGGTGCCTAAGCTGGGGTTGCTTTCCGACTTGTTGGAAGGTGGCTTTGGTGAGGGTGCTCTTAAAATCAGGAAAGGCTCCGAGTGATGTCAACAGTTATCGACCCATCAGTATCTTGCCGGTAATTGGCAAGTTGCTAGAATGGCTGGTTGTGGAACGGCTCTGGAAAAACATCGATATGAACTCGCTTCTAAATTTAGGCCAGTATGGGTTCTTGAAAGGGGTTGGCACCAAGGATTGTATCTTAAATGGTCTTTCCAAGGTGGAAAGCGCCATCTGTAAAAATATTTTGGCAATTTTTATTGACATTCCTTCCTTGTGTTGGAGTTTTGTCTTCTTCGAGTTGGAACGGCGCAATGTTTCTTCTTCGAGTTGGAACGGCGCAATGTTTCCACAGCCGTGAAGACGTACGTGACTACTTGTCCAATCGCACGACTCTGTTTAAGGATGCGCACCTAGTTGTGGAAAAGTCACCAGGGGAAGCCCGCAGGGCTCCGTTCTCGGTCTCTTGCTGTGGAACCTGGTATTCCATAGATTTTTGGGACTAAGATTCGCAAAAGGGGTCACGTCCCAGGCTTTCGCCGATGACTCTCACCTGTTAGTTCGTGGCAACTCACGATCGCAGCTAGAAGACCGAGCGCAAGCGGTTTTGTTAACCGCAGAGAGCTGGATAGACATTCAAAATTTAAATTTCTGTGCCCAATACGAAGTTTATGATTCTCAAGGATGCAGACAAATTATCATACAATCGTAACGCCCGTATTAAGTATAAAGGCTGTGTAATCAGCCGAGTTCATAAGTACCTACGTGTTTTGTTTGATGAGATATTGCTGTTTAGCAACCAAATTAGGAAAGTAGCGGCGAATGCCGTCTCTGTGATGCACAAGCTTAGGAGGATTGTTCGAAAGGATTACGAGCTGTCGGGCCGTCATTTGTAAATGGTGTATCGAGGTGTCTTCGGACCTATGACCTCTTACGCGGCGTTTGTTAGGGCGCGTAAGTTGGAAAGAAATCGAGCACTTATTCAAAATTTAAGGAGAACCCAGCGCAGAGCCTTAATTGTAGCACTGGTGTTTTTAAAAGGACCTCCTACGAGGCTACCACTGTATTGGGAAAGGCTCTCCCAATCGATTTAGTGCTGAAAGTTCGGGAGGCCATTTGGAAATTGCGAAGAGGCAGGGAGGCCATGGTATTTGGGATGCGGTTTCGAGCCGGGCCAGTACCGGAGCAAATTGATCTCAATGCACCGGTTCTAAATTTCAAATAGTTGCCCATCTCCCACCTGTGGAGGAGGCTACAGCCTCGCGATGAAAGCATGGCAGCAAGAATGGCATGCCACGACTAAGGGAAGGTCCTTGTATAGATTTATGCAGAATCTGGGGGACTGTATACTTCTTCTTTGTTTTTAAGGGCAACGGGAACTCCAACCATGTAAATTTAAACCAATATTTGTTTAGATTCCGCTTGGTAGCTGATGACCTGTGCGTCTGCGGGAAGGTCCTGTCGAACGAATACATGATGTTCGACTGCCCAGCTCTTGGGGGCCAGAGCTTAGAAGTCAAGGGGAAAGTTGGCCACTCACAAGCCGCATTGTCGGACTGTGTGGGAGTTATTTTATGCGGTTGCTTTGTTCAACTGACATCAGTAGTTTACCTAAGGGAAAAGACTCCTACTGCACTGCTGTAGAAAGGTAACCAAGCGATATGGATGCATACCAGCTAGGTTAAGGCTCCAAGCGGTTTAGTGGTGGACAGATACTTGCTGTCACTCAGCAGCCTAGCAGCGAATTGCTGTCTTCGATGAGATAAATTTAATTATTGATATCATATGTTTTACTAGGTGACGGGGTGTGCCTGCCCATTTTGTGATGTATGACAAGTGGGTGGTGGGACACGAAAGCGAGTGTTGTACTGTATCACCCTTATTTCGCTCGTGCTTTTTGGTTAGCTCCAGGAGCTAGTTAGGACACTGGTCGCTAAACTGTTTCGAAGCTCAGTAGTCGTTTATGGCACAAATATTCAATCTTATGCTTTAGGGCAACTGAATGGGGTGGTGGTGGGATAAATTCCAAGCAAACCAATAATCACTACTTAATCTATAAAATAGTTCTAAAGTAATATTACTTTCGTAAGACTAAAAATAACATTTACATTCTTAACTAATGGATAAACACTGGTAAAAAGAGAACCGTATTTAAAATAAATTTAGGTAATTAAAGTAGTATTTAGATAAAAATTTATAACCCTATTTATACTTATTTGAATGTTAAAGAATAGTTTTTTAATAAAAGTTTATAACACTAGTAATAACTTCTTTAAAATAGAATAAATGTAAACTATGCTAAAACTTATCCGGTTTAACTGGAAAGTCAAACTAAAGATAAAATGCTGTTGCTGGCTGGACTGGGCGTCCTAACGGAATGTTGGTGATGACACTGCTGGTTGTAAGGTACACACACACAACATAGAGCACTAGAAAAATGTTCTTTCACAACCACTGCTAGACATCGAGTCATGTTGATGAAAAATGTTAATTCTTGATTTTCCATCGGTTTTGCTTTCTCATAACTACTCCTTTTTTATAATATAATGGTACTCAAAATATTATTTCATATTTTCTAGCTGTGCTCCTGCAAAAATTTTAAATGGAATGAGTAACATTGTTATAATCATTTTAAAGAGCATTGAAATAACATTCTTTTTATATATAAAAAAAAAAAAACAAATTGTGTTTAACACCTGTAACCAAAATGTTATAAATTTAATTTTTTTCACATGTAGTTTCAAAATTGATCTACAGTACCTGTTAAATAACTGCCCAATAGAGAGACAAAAAAATAGCGAATCCCCTTTCTCAAATAACCTATTTTTTTCAGAATGACTAACACACCTCTCAAGCACCCTTACTTCATTTTATGACAACCCTTACCAAACTGAAGTTATTTAATTTTTTTTTCAACTTGTTTAAAAAATGGCGATACTGTATCCCAAGGATTAGTCATGCCAAAAAAAAAATAGTTACTTTTCATTAGTTAAAATAATAATACTTAAAATAACTTTTAAAATGTTAAGTATTTAAATAAATGGTATTAACCACTTAATCGACTGACCAAATTAATATTAAAAACTTAAAATTAATATTATTAAACTTAAAAATAAGCTAAAGTTTGGCTATTGAAAGAGGTTATTTAACATAAGAAGAGGTTATGTTAAGTAACCTCCCTTTCTTAACTACATATCCTTCTAATTAGTAAACTCCAGTCTCTATTAATACCAGTTTTCCTACAGATAGATAATGATAATGTGAAAGCTTTCAAGATGCACAGAGTGTAATGTAATTCAGTTAAGTTCAACTGTTACCTATATCCATATTCATTTAGTGATATAAGCTCAGTATTTTTTGGAGTGTATGTACAGAAGGAATGGGAAACATGGGTTTATTTGGATGAGCTCATCAGTACCTGGTAGAGCTCTTTATTTAATCAAAGAATACTTTGATTAATTTATTTTACAATAGTAAAATAAAGTCCCTGGATAGGATTAATGGGCAAAGCCTTTCCCTCAAATCACATAAATATCAGTCGCAATTACTCTTCTGGTCTTCACCACGCGTGAGGTACATCTAAAGAGAAACCAAACTTTAACAAAATTATTTTATTAGTTCTTCAGTTGGGGATTTATCCTCTCTCAGAGTAGACTCCCCCATTATTAACAGCTCTTATAATTTCTCATGTAATATTATGAACTGAGACATGATATTATAAATTATTATAATATTAAGAATTGGAAATTCTAAATCCTTTGTTTCTTAACTTACTTTTATTCTTAATTATTTCTGTGATCTTAGCTCTTCTTTATAGTAGGCAAGTATCACACATCCAGTAAATTATGATCCTGTAGATGATCATGAATTGTGAGACAAATTATTAATAAGATTCTGTAAAAAAAACAAACAAACAAACAATAATTTCTAACTGTTGTGTTATGTTTCTAACAGGTGAATTGTGTCTTTAAGCATAACGCAATTATGCTTAAAGAAACAGTAACATATAAAAGAGACCACGTTTGTAACTTGTCATGTTGATTACTAGTCACAAATAAAACTGAAAAAACAACTAAAATATCAAGATTTTACAATAAAAATCTATATGAGTGCAATGATTGCTGAAATTGGGTCAACTGTGGCAAGTACATAAATTAAGTAAATAAATTTTTCATTCTGATAGATGCATAATATATGATATAAGGAATGGATGGACATGTTTTACTTCATGGGTGAATAAAAGTACTCTCCCAACATTTACCTGGATGGATCATCTGGTAAAATAATGAAGATATTAAACATAAAACTCAATACAAAATAAATGACAATTCAAAGACATTAATGAATAATTATTGGAGTACATCCTTATTTACGAAGTTGAATAAAGAAAATTCAGGGTTTTTTCTTTAATTCTTTAATAAGTGTAATTTAAAAATTTATCGACAATTAAATATGTTACGGGGGGGGAGATAATTAATTATGTTTAATAATTAATTAAAAACACAATTGGAAGTGTAATTTCTTAATCCCTTTGTATTCATTTTTCTTAATAAAAGTATAATCACATTTTTGCAAACTGAAGTATTTGTTGTGTTATTGAAAACAAATTATTATCTAGTTAGATAACAGAAAAGATAGGTGAGTATTGTAAAAAACACTATTGAAAAATCATACAAAAGAGAAAAATTTAACAAACTTCCAGTGGGGAATAAAAATACTAGAAAATGAAGATATTAGAGTTTAATTGTAAACTGTCAGTTTGAGAAACAGATAAAAAAAAGAAAAGAGTGGCAGAGGGTGAAAGAGAGACAAAACAAAAAGGAAAATAATACTGCATCTATATAAATAAAATATAATCTTCGTTTTATGTGTGCTTTAATAACTCAAAATTTATTTAGTCACAATTTATTTATAAGACTTATGATATACAATGATATTTGGTAAGAGAAACTTTATTTTATTTATTTATACATTTTTTCTTATGATTTATATAGTAGTGAGATTGGTGAGGTTTGAACTGTGGTATAGATTCCAGCAATAGCAAAACATTGCCGGGTCCACTAATATAAAATAAAAATATAAAAATCATTAAAAAAAATTATATTTTATTTTTAATTTTAAAAAAAATAAATATTAAAAAAGTAATAAAATAAAAAAAGGAAAAGTTCCCAGTCACTTTCCTTAGAAATTTGATAGTGTTCAAAAGACTTACAAAAGGTACAACAATATACCCACACATTACCTGTCAAATGACTGTGGAACAAAATAGTATATAAAAAGAATTATGACTATAAAGTAGTGCAATTTATAAATCATGTCATATGCTATTATTGACACTTCATAAAGGGAATTGCATCCAACATTTTTAACCTGGATGATCTATAGGGACCAGTTCATTGACCATTAGAAATTTATTTACTCCAAAACATTCCTTTTTCATGATTTTATTCATGAAACACATTATTTATTTACTCATTAACACATTAATACATGAAACACATTATTTATTTTACTCTTAAGAGGACTAAAGTTGTCGTGACGCCAACAAAAAGAGAGTTTATTTGGTCAGTCACTAACATATGTTACAAGTTTGGTAAAACACCTCTTTAACAGTATTTGAAAAAAATAAACTGCAGGTATAAAGACAAACATAGTCTCTTATAAAATTCCTTTTCATATACCTTGAATGAATCTAAAGCTCAAGCTCAGTACGTAAATGCTAGTAAATTGAGTGAAAATTAAATTTAAAATAAAAACATACTGTTGCATAGATATTTTGGTAGTAATATAACTGATTTTCTAAAATACTTTACAAGTCAAAACTATTGTGTTGTTAAAACTTCTCAACAATAAGAAATAAAAATTAATGCTTATTTTTTTAAAAAACCTTTTTTCTTTTGTGAAAGAGGTATGTCAGAATAATCAATATTAAGTTACAATTAAATTATATACTTACTTGAAATCATTAAGTTTTCTTCAACATTTCATGTTTTATAGGTAATATTTCTATAATTTTGTTCCGTTTGAAACCAGTTTTCCATTTTTCTTTATTATTTTATTTATTAATTTATTATCTATACTTTTTTTAATTGTCTCATGACAATTATTTAAAATATCATAGTTGTACATCTGAAACTTAAAATATTCTGAAGCAAAATTAATATAAAATAATTAATATGGAATCAATTAAACCTGAAATATAAATACATACAAAAAAATACCCAATAAATTTCCCCACAGGTTAACGCAACTTAAATTCATTAAAACTAAATTAATTCTACTAAAAAAAAATTTGTACCCAAATCAGAAAAAATCACACATCATGTTTGTACCCTGTGAAGAGGATGGACACGATCGCGACTTAAAACTAACACTTAATCTAATAAAAAAAATACATGTAAAACCTGAAAAACACATACAACTAGACATAACAAAACCTACAAAGGGGCCTACTGGGAGGAACGCGATATTTTTCTTAAAACTAACATGCACATATTAACAAAAATAAGTAAATAAAACTGCTGATGTACCTGTAAAAAAATACATACACTAAAAAAAGGAGTTACAAAGTAAGTACTTTTTCTTCCAATCATTATCACTACATTACTAGAGTAATAATTATTTAAGTCACGTTAACACTGTTCAAGTGATCCACACTTTTTAACCTATGTAGTAAATGACCGGTGTCGTACCTGTAACAAAAGAAAAAACGAATGGTGTTAAGATATATTTTTTATAATACATTTAATAATTTTTTTTAATGGTTTAATGAAAAGAACAGATCTGCACCCCAATCTCAATGTAGTATTATAATCAATTAGTACAAATAATAATCATGAGTAAAAATACACAAATTTATTTATTAATCATATAAAAAAAGAGAATTACAATTTCTCCAAAAACATTTTCCTTAATTACTAAAATTATAAGCAACAATTACATCGAGCTGTTCCAAATGTAAGAATGCAGATTTTACCTAAAAATAAACTATCTAAGAGAACTGCATCTTGCATTCATGTACTGATAAAATGAGTGACTTATGGCAGTATAAATGCTACCTTTTTTTTTTTTTTATTGGTTTAATGCTATTCTTCATTCATTTGTATTCTGTGTAAATTTTTTAACTTTAACATAATAATAACTTCACCGTACAAGTTAAACAGTTTCAAAGATTCCAATGTGTATCTTCCTTCAATTTTTTTTTTTTTTCCTATTTGTCTTACTATATAACATAATAACCTAATCCATCTCTTTATAAGACTTACTACAGATCATACACCTTACATTGTTTTAAGACCTCTTTTCTAATATTTTATCGCCTTACCTAATTTTCAATATCTGAATAGATATTAACAGTAGAATATTTTCTTTTGTTTCCGTTCATCATTTACTGAGATATCAGGGGAAGAAGAGATAATATACGCAGATGATCAGGTAATAATTTCAAAAGGTAAAGTACAAATATTACATATATATATATATATATATATAGAGATTATGGGTTACTTAAAATGAGAATAAATGCTGAAAGACAGAAAATTTTGAAAACTGAAAACAGTTAACAAGCAAAGGGAAAACAACTGAAACAAATTAAAAGAGTTTTAAGTATTTAGCAAGTATTATCACATGCAAGATCACACAGAGAAAGTAAAAACCAGGTTAGGGCAAGGAAAGCTGACATGCTAGTAATTAAGCACTCTGATAAGAAAGATAAATATCCACATGGAGTTAAGACAGTTTAGTTAATTGTTATATGATAGACTGCTAATACAAGAACTGCTAATAAAATAAAAAATTCATTGACTTATTTTGAAAGCTTTGAGATTTAGGTATGAAAGAAAGATCAAAATAATTAATATAGATGTATTTACAACAAACAAAAAAACGATAGCTGGAAAAAGAAGATGATGAAGAAAAAATTGGATGTAAATTGATTGAAGGATAAATGAGATTACCAGAATAAGAAGAGAAAAGAAGCACAGAACAGAGCAAAATGGAAAACCGTTTCCATTGTCTCATTCTGTCACTGATAATGACAATGATCTATAATGACAAATGATGACATTGATATATAATATTTTTTGATTTTTTTCCCCATGAAAATGTCAACTGAAACAGGTTTGTTGCTTCCCTAATATGACTGACACTGAATTATGCCATTTCTGATGATGTCTTCTGTTTCAGTAAGTTAATATTTTATAAGTGTAAGCTTCAGCTTGTGTTTAGGCAGTTCTTTTATACCTTGAGAAAAATAAATTTTTTATACAGCATATCTTTGAGCCGGTCAAAACAAAGTTATTGATTATTAATTTTCTATTCTTATTTAGGTTAAAAATAATGTGATCTCAAAAAATTACAAATTAGGTCGGTATCTACTACCTAAATAGGGTATATATAGGTTTATTCGTCTTATTTCGTCACTATTCATCAATGGGTAGATTATCACTTTATCATTCTCCACATATTCACATAACATGACAGTAGTTAACAATGGAGATAAAGCCTTATCGGTCATTGTTGTCAGGATGGGGAGTCTATTCAGTACTAATACAACAATGAATATTGTATTCACCAACCGTTTTATGATTAGCCATTACAAATACAATTTCTGTTACAATAGAAAGTTCATTATAAATATGTAAATTGCAAGTTCTTTGGCGTTTTGTTACGTTTCAAAGAAAATCACCGTAAATACAGTTGTATTTAAGTTTTTATAATCATTTCAGGTTGTTTTATAAAGGCAAAATTCATTTCAAATAAATTGTAATTCTGACATCTTTTTTTCTTCATCTGATTCTGCATTTCCACATTCCCTGAAAAGGAATGTGGAACTAGATTATTAAGTCAATTATAAAATGTAGTGATGTCAAATATTAGTATAATTAGGAAGTATTAAATAATGAAGACAAAGAATATTCTTGTTTTTAATCAACTTTGTTTATAATTAACTTTTGTACAAAAAGTTTAAAAGACTGATTGGATAACAGGACCTAATTTATCAATTAAAAAAAAACTATATATGAAATAACATCAATTTTAATAGTTGTGTCTAATATATACTCTTTTACATTCAATAATGGAAGTATGTGTAAAAATTATAAACATAAAACAATACAAAGATTACATGGGAAATTTGAAGAAGCATGGGAATTTTTTAGCCATTGCTTCAATGAATGCTTTGTGATCTGAATAATACCATATTTTACATTAATGATAGAGTAAAAATTACCTTAATTTTTTAGCCCTCTTGCTTTCAATAATAGAAGTACGAATAAAAATTATAAATATAAAACAATACAAAGATTACGTGGGAAATTTGAAGAAGCATCAGAATTTTCTAGCTATCGCTTCACTGAATGCTTTAGTGCCACGTGATCTGAATAACGTATTTTACATTAATGATAGAGTAAAAATTACCTTAATTTTTTAGCCCTCTTGCTTTTGCGGTCTTATAGTTGCAGCCCTGCTAATAACAACCAGGTCGATTCGTCTTCTTTTTTCATTTTTATAATCAACCGATAAGTCTACCGGTAAACGAACAACAAACTGCTTTATCATCTGCCAGAACATCAGCGGTATCCACCGGCATAGACTTGCGTCGGTAGATACAGATGCTGAAGAACTGCAAAATAAGACCGCTGTAACGCAGAACCTATTCTTTAAAACTGAAATTTCAAATCAGGGTCGGCTCTTATTATTTATTTCCATGAATAACCATGGAAATAATTACAGTTATCAATAACGTCACGATTTCATTCTGCATCCGCTAAATTTTCATTCATTTACACGTACGACTATTTCATTTAAAATAATAAAAAAACTATTTAAATTTTTATTAAGTATCTTTAATTAATAGTTTTAATTAGTAAATTTTTTTTATCAAATTCATCGAACCGATATGAGCTTATCCTGATTCGAACTAAAACACACAAAAAAAAATAAACAATATTTCTGAAGTTGAAGATGATGACTGCACATCGACTGCTCACTGCTGATCGGGTAAAAGGGACAGGGTGGACAATATTTTACACTTAATATATTTTATATCCCTTATAAAAATTAAAAATAAAATTATTTTTTATGATTAAAAAAAAAAGTTGAATAAAATTAAAAAAGCTACTGCAGTTGATAAAAAAATTTTAAATTCATAATTTAAAAAAATTCTTCTTAAAACTTCAACCAAATTTATCATTAACTTAATTCTGTAACAAAATTAAATTTCCATTTAGTAATTAAACTGTACAAAAAATAATAATAATAATAATAGTAGTAGTAAAAGAAATACAAAAATTAAAATTTTGAAAAATTAGGTAATATTTTTATTTTGGGTGGGTATTAGGGAGGACTGCTGCCGAAGTTGAAGTGACGAACTGAAGAACGCTGATGAAAGTTGACTGCAATTCGCTGGATAAGGACAAGGGCCAAGGTGGATTGTCCCCCCATTAATTAAAAATTTGTAAATTACTTCCTTAATTAAATCGATTAATATAGCAAGCATTTAAAAAAATACAAAATTACAACCCTTAAAGAAACCACACAACCCTTAAAGAAATAAAAAACATGTTAAATAATCTATACGTTTAATTTTATAGATTTCTTAAACTAAAATAAAAAAAATAATTTTCATTAACGTATTAATACAAAGAAAACAAAATAACAAAAATAATTTTGAAAAATGGGTTTATTTCCCCCCCCCCCTTCGGGTGGGCAATTGGAAGGGCTGCTGCTGCAGAAGCTGGAATTACACCTGAAAAGACACAACATAAAAATACATATGGGTGTTAACATTAGTAACACCCATCTTATACCATTCGCGTAATCCACATTAACGAATTGACCCGTATCGAAGGACGGCCGGTGACCGACACGGGTGATCGCGTTCACACGTACGCGTCGCTTATTGAATTAACAACATATTTATGCTTATTACACTAATGCTTAATATAATGGGTGTTCCGAAAATGGCTTCGCGTTTTTAAATGACACTGAATAAAACTACAAAGATTTTTTTTGTTTCAGGCAAACTTTTATGTATACCAAATTGTGTTGTGCAAAAATCTAACCACGGCACCGCGATTTAGTAAGAACAGCGTGTAGAAATTATACAAATTTGTTTTGAAAATGGTCAGTTCATGAAAGAAACATATCGTAATTTTTTCGGAGCTTTTTATCGTCCTACGAAACAAACAGTTGGAGATTTTGTGAAAGATTTTGAAAACGCTGGGTCTGTTCTCAACAAACCACGATCAGGCAGGCCAAAATCTGCACGTTCTGCTGAAAGCATTAATTTTGTTCGAGAACGTATCGCAAATGAGCGTAAACATCAATTTCAGGGCTATCTCAAGAATTAATTATGCATTCCACGGTAAAATTTATGAGAATCTTACTCATGGATTTGCATTTACATGCATATAAAATTCAGCTGACACAAGATTTAATGGTGATGAACGATCAGCAACGCAGAAATTTTTTTACTTGGATAATTCAAAAAGGCAACGGATCCACATTTTTAGCATAAAATAATCTTTAGCGATGATGCTCGTTTCTCATTAAACGGTACAATTAATGAACAAAACTGTCGCATTTGATGGGGAAGAAAACCTTAGAATGATTCACGAAGGACCATCTAATAAGATGATAAGGATCACCTTATGCGCAAAAATGTTCCGTTTTGTGAGTTTTATATTCCAGAAGAATTATCGACCCAAGGCAATCCAGCCAATAGTACGTCAGTTTTAAATAAAAAAACACAAAATATTCCACAGTGTTTAATTTTTATACGCAAACAAGATCCTAAAGCCATTTTTAGAACACTATACATATTTTAACATATCAGCCATTCTCTCCTAAGCAAGAGAATATTTTGATTTCACCATGTATCCTGCTGAGCAGAACACATCTCTGATAGCTTGAAGTCAATATTTTCTGCAAGACAGAGATCTGTCTTGTCTACAGATTAGTTTATCAGTATTATATTATAAAACTGGTGACCCTGCAGTACACAGTACAACTTTTTTATGACTGACATCGTATAATTTCCTTCAAAGCAGAAAATATGTACCCTGCAAAGCAAAGCACATCTTCTGTTGTAAATGATAATATATTATCATTTACATGATAATTATCATTCCCTGCAGAGCAGAGAATGATGATGCTGATAATGTGTGTACAGTACACTGCTCTATAATGGTTACTGGTTTAATTTAATATCGAATTGTAACCTTACAATTCATTCAAACTACAGCATACAACCGGTAGAGTATTTATACCAATTTTAGCAGATACGAATGCCTTTAGATAAAAAACTACAGCAAATAATTTTAATAAAGCCAATTAAATTTAATACACAATTATATTACATATGAATCAATAACACAATCAGGGAGGCTTATTGTATTATGCAGATGTTCAATGAACTAATGGAGAAAAAATTAAACTATGAAACCGACGTACTGACATTGTCATGTAAAGTTATTTATTTTACAATTTGCAAATAAAGAAATCAAAACCTGAATACAAATAGCCATTAATTATTATTGTTAAGTGAAAAAGCCAAAGTTTGAAATCACAGTTGTATTTAGCGAATAATAATTAATTATAAGAAACAGCAGTTTAACAGATTCCCATAAAAATGGAAGACTGCAATGAATATGACAGCGTGATGAGAATGAAATTAGAAGTAGAACAAGTTATAAATAGGAAAAAATCTATAAATTTTACTGGCTAAATTGAGTTTGCAACAACTGTTATAAAACAGATGGATTTAGCTTTTTGGAACTTTCTGATAAATTTAATTTTATGAATTTTTATGATTAGACAAGTACGGTAACAAATAAAAATAAGATTTGTATGTTTTTATCTTTCATCTCGGTCATTCTAGAAGTTTCCACGTACAGCTTCATGCATCGCCCTCTTTTTTTAACCTTGTTTTCAAATGATAATATAGTATGAATTATTAGGGGTTAATGAAAAACTTTTATTAGAATTTTAAGAAATAAAATTATGAAACAAATTATAAAACAAATGAATTCTATCTCAAAATAACTACACGATCTTTTTATCTGAATAAATTTTAAATGTTTTTAGAAAGGTATTTTGGTTCTAGAGTTTTTGCTCGGCTTACTCAAGGCAAAATAGGTTAAACAATGAAGAAAAAGTTTTTCTATCGAATTCATGGTACAAAACACCCGGATAGAAGTAAAATATAATTGAATACATAAAGGAAGCGATAAAACAGAATAATAAATCTATTTCCAAATATAGTGGACGATCCATATAATAACAATAATATTAATTTATTTGATTTAAACAATATATAAGTGTTTGTTTACCGACACTGGACAATAAAATTAAAACAAATCTCTAAATTCACAAATAAATTATACATCTACACCAGCAACATATTTAAAATAACTTTTGGTCAATATATTTTATGGGACCGGGTGGGATAAAATTATTTACTTTTTATTTTTTCTCAAACCATTAACAGGCTTAAGCCCGTACTTGAACTGATGAATTCTGTTGCTTAAGAAAAACGATTGGGATTGAACCTAGAAACTTCTGGTTGAAAAGCATTAATTTTTAATTTGTTATGCTCTGTCCCAAAGCAGTACTAACAAATAAAAGAGAATCGGAAAATAGAAAGACTTCATAGTGAAAATATTAAAACGGATCATAAAATATGAAAAAAATAACAAAAATAATTTATATTATGAAAATTTGAACTGCGATAGATGAAACTAAACGAATCAGAAAATATTTGTTTTCTTATTTTAAAATACTGACTTCATTAAAAGATTCTATTATAAATATTTTATAAAACATTAATTCAAAGATGAAAAAATTAATAAAAACAGTAAACTTCTCAAGAAGTTTCTTATAATATAATTAATTATTATATTATCATAACCTCAAACAATCAGATAAATTCTTTGAATATGTTGTAGTTATCAAATAAATTCATCAGTGGTTATACTAAAATTTTATCTATACTTAAATATTTAATAACAACATGAATATTGTACATAAAAATCCCATTATCCATTACAAACACATATAAAGTTAAAGTATAATATAAGAAGAATATAAGTTAGTAAAAAAACCATTACCATTATAAAAACATATAACCCATTATAAACACATATATTGTGATAATTAGTGTTAAAGTTAATAGTTAGTCATTGTTAGTAGTTAGTACATTAATTGTCAGTAATACTACAATACTGCATTTAAGTAATACTACATTTTTTTATGTACATATTAATGTTGCTATATTTCAGCAAAAAAAAAAAAAGTTTTAAGCATTAACATATTGAAAATGTATGTTTACAACTTTCAATCTGATTGGAAGGTTGAGATAATAATTATTATTATTATTATTATATATATATATATATATATATATATATATATATATATATATATATATATGCCTGTCATTAATGAATATCAAACTGAGAATGGCATGATAAATCATAATTATTCAAAGAATAAATATGAAGACTATAAAAATATTAATTTAGAAAATTAAAAAAAAAAAATATTGTATAGAAAGGGTACATAAGATATTTATCTAGAGAAATATATGAAATTAGAAATCTAAAAAATTGTGAAAATAAAAGGAGCTGTTATATTTGGCCATGGAATAATTAACGTAAATGTAAAATATGAACATATAAAAATGACTATTCAAAATTTTACTAAGGGTAAATAAAAAAATTAAATCGTAAAATTGTGTATATAAATGACGAAAAATTATTTCACGATTCTCAAGGACATGGGATAGTCATCCATCAAAAAATGTTTGGAAATTTGTGTTGCTGGGGAAAAATGAAAAATTCTGAATAAACAGGACAGACGTTTATAACCTGCAGAAATGATGATAACGATCAAAGAATCTTATACTGGATAAAAGAAAGGAAAATTTAAGAAAAATTTCAGGATCCAAATATATAAATAATCAAAATATCTTAAAATCATATGAAGAAGTGCAGGGCTTATATGGAAACTTAAAAAAAACATAATGGGCAACCAATTAAAAAAAAATCTTTAATTAAATTTCTAAAATTAAAAAGAAAAATAGATGGTTTCATGAAAATGAGAAAGATCTAAAAGAATTAAATGTTAAAGAAGAAAAATTTTATACCGATATACTTTTAGAAATAAAAAACAATTTCAATAGTTTTCAGGAAAAACAAAGAGGAAAATGGGGAAGAAAATTTCCCACAAAGAAAGAGATGAAGTCAAAGAATGAAAAAAATAATGGCTGAAAAGGAAAGAAAATTCAGAGAAGATTTTTTTTAATACGATACATAGAAGGTCCAAACGAAAAAGAAACAAGGGAGAGTTTACTGAAATGTTAACTTTTTACCATGAATTCCCTTTTATACAGATTTTATCTTTTATTATTTATTAAATATAATCTGATTAAAATTATTTATTTTCCAATAGAATTCATATAATAAGAGAAAATCAGACATAAAACAAAAGTCAGGCAATATATTTCTATAATCGATTTGTTTGACAAAATAATTTTTAAGAATTATAGGAATAAAGAAAAAAGGAAAATGAAAAAAAGGATTATTATATCCTTTTAAAAAGGATAAGGAAAAAGAAAGGATTATGGAAAAAAATCATGAGGTTAGTTTATGAGAGTTTACATATTGTGACAGATATGCAATAAAAGCTTCTGTTTCCATATTTCCAGAAATATAGAGATGAAAGAAACTAAACGTAAACATTAAATTATATTTCATTAAATTAATTATATAATAATTTAATTAGTTAATTAAAAGAAAATATAATTCTTTTATAGAGATTAAAATCTCTTGAGATATAAATGAAAAATATAATAGCTTAGAGCATAAATAATGTTAATGTGGTGTAATTGCTGCATGTTTCTTTCTCTTAAACGATTTAAATCTTTAAATATGAATTATGATATATTTAAGTATATAGTTTCTATAAGCTTTCGAAAAAGCACATATATATTAATGAATGATTTGTTTTTATTTACGATGAAAAAAACAGTTATATCTTCTCATTTTTATCTTTGTCTGAAATTACATCCTGTTTATTCAATATAGAATTTTTCAAAGTAATACTTGGAAAAAGTAAACTCTTGGGACATTGTATTTGATAGAATCTTCCAAAAGTGTAATCTATTCTGAAAGTTATGTTATATTCAGGTTTCCGTCAATTAAAAGTTATAGAAATTTTGAAAAAAGGTTAGATGAATGATAGGAAACTAGTAAATAACATTATTAGTATGTTTATAAAGCTACTATTATTTAAAATTATTAAAAAAAGTACTCGTGAAATAAAATCAATAAATACTTTTATAAAAAAGAAGAAATAACAGAAAACAATGGTTTATGTTATGCCCAAATAAAAATAAATAATTTTTATTTATTTTGTTTATTTAAAATTACAAGAGGTCATCTAAACTCAAATAAAGACATTCAAATTACTGCTTATAAAATAGCATAAATTCTACCAGTCTTTTTCAATAATTGATGTAAATAAGCAGCAATTTCATTCTGCTGTAACAAATTTAAAAATTTAAATGTAAATATAACGATATGAAACATTCAGTTTCAAGGTGAGTTTCATGTTTGTAGGCAAAATTTCAGTTGCCTACAATGAATAATCTTGGATTATGTAAGTTAGCAGCCAATTTCATTCTGTTTCAACCATTGTAATAACTCTACTGTAAATAAAGACATGAAACATTCAGTTTCACATCAAATAAGATTGTAAGCAAAATTTCAATTGCCTACAATGAATAATCTTGGATTATGCAAGTTAGCAGCCAATTTCATTCTGTTGCAACCATTGTAACATATGATATGAAACATTCAGTTTCACATCAAATAAGATTGTGAGCAAAATTTCAATTGCCTACAATGAATAATCTTGGATTATGCAAGTTAGCAGCCAATTTCATTCTGTTGCAACCATTGTAACAACTCTACTGTAAATAAAGACATGAAACATTCAGTTTCACATCAAATAAGATTGTAAGCAAAATTTCAATTGCCTACAATGAATAATCTTGGATTATGTAAGTTAGCAGCCAATTTCATTCTGTTTCAACCATTGTAATAACTCTACTGTAAATAAAAACATGAAACATTCAGTTTCACATCAAATAAGATTGTAAGCAAAATTTCAATTGCCTACAATGTATAATCTTGGATTATGCAAGTTAGCAGCCAATTTCATTCTGTTGCAGCCATTGTAACATATGATATGAAACATTCAGTTTCACATCAAATAAGATTGTGAGCAAAATTTCAATTGCCTACAATGAATAATCTTGGATTATGCAAGTTAGCAGCCAATTTCATTCTGTTGCAACCATTGTAACAACTCTACTGTAAATAAAGACATGAAACATTCAGTTTCACATCAAATAAGATTGTAAGCAAAATTTCAATTGCCTACAATGAATAATCCTGGATTATGTAAGTTAGCAGCCAATTTCATTCTGTTTCAACCATTGTAATAACTCTACTGTAAATAAAGATATGAAACATTCAGTTTCACATCAAATAAGATTGTGAGCAAAATTTCAATTGCCTACAATGAATAATCTTGGATTATGCAAGTTAGCAGCCAATTTCATTCTGTTGCAACCATTGTAACAACTCTACTGTAAATAAAGACATGAAACATTCAGTTTCACATCAAATAAGATTGTAAGCAAAATTTCAATTGCCTACAATGAATAATCCTGGATTATGTAAGTTAGCAGCCAATTTCATTCTGTTCCTCACGTTTTATCAATCCTACTGTAAATAAAGATATGATACATTCAGTTTCACATCAAATAAGATTTAGAAAAAATACAATTCCCTGCAATGAATAATCTTTTTTTATGTAAGGTAGCAGCCAGTTTCATTCTGCTGCAATCATAACAACTATACTGTAAATTAAGATATGAAACATTCAGTTTCACATTAATTAAAATGGAAAGCAAAATTTCACAGTCTACAATGAATAATCTTTCATTATGTAAGGTATCAGGCATTTAATTGCAACAGCTTTTTTATAATTTAATAAAAATATAGAAAAAAATAATCTTATTGAATTAAAAAATATAAATATTCCTAAGAAATTGAAAATGTTGATGCATAAAAATGTTTAATTACATTACTATAATACAAAAAAAAGGAATGAGTATGTCACCATGAAAGCATGGAACATTGTGGAAAAACTATTTTTATCAAACATATTAAATCAATTTCAAATATAACAAAAAATATATCATCTCATAACTCTATCAATACATATTTGTATAAAAAATAAATAAAATATTAAATGAATATTTAATGCATCAGTGCATTTTATAATTTTGGGCAAATGTATGTGCCACGTTTTCTATTAAAACGCAGTAACCATTTACGTTAAACTTTTAGTTAAATAATTCAATTTAAAATACTTAAAACTATAAAATAACATTATTCATCGCATAAATATGTTGTGTTCAATAAGCTTACCTAACTTTACCTTAAAATCCTGTTCAGTTTTACATTTTATTTTAAAGTAACGACGGATACAACGTTAACGGTTCGGTAGTTGACGACGAAGAGACGTATGGTAACCGATAACGTCGAATACATGATCGTTGTTCACCCGTTTAACTTTCTTCTTTTTCTTAATTGCATTTATAATCTCTAATTTTAATCAGTGAATAATTTTAATTTCTTTTATTTATTTATGAATATAATTTAATATCTATTTTATAGTAAATTAAAAAATAATTCAATCTCTATTTTTATAGAAATATTCATCAATAAAAAGAACGTGATCAATGCAGCTGTATATAGATTTTATTAGATCATATGTTTTGGGCAAAGATAGGTTAGATGAAATTAAAATCTATTGTAACGAGCAAAAAGATTGAAAGAACGTTTAAAGAATAAATGGTTGTAGCAGTATTTTAAGAAAATCTTGTAACGGTTTTAAGGTTATTAATAATTAAATATACCTAATTACAATTTAACCAAATTATTATTAAATTTTAAAACTGAAAGGTTAGTCTACGTTCACGAACGTTTTTTAACAGTTTTATTTTTAGTTTTACTGTGTTGTTTTAATAAAGATAGATAATATAAAAACAATAATCAAATGTAAGCAGTAGATTGTACTAAAGGTTAAAAAAAAAAATATTAGAATTTGTACCCGGCTTTACACGGGCTTTGTTCATCAACTGTGGTGTCCTTTCTTTTACGGGAACAATATTATTCTGTTAATGAAGTTTAAATAATACTAATTAAAAAGATGATTTTTCTGCATTCCGTTCAACGCGTACATAAATATGTGCTTAAAACAATTTCCAGTGTGTATTTTTTATCTTATAATTTCTTTTTATATTTATAACTTATACTGACGTGATGTATATAATGTATTTTTATATTTCGATGAGAATAAAGATTTATTTATTTGTTTACATATGTAAGTCTTTATTAATTGATAAATTTTACTAAATATTCATAAACAAATTTTAATAAGAATTTTTACTCGGCTACGCACGGTGAGTTCATAAATAAAATTATGCTGTCTCGTTTTAATGACAACTTTTTTTAAAAATAGTTAGCATTATATTATTGATTATTTATTTACAATTTTTTTTAAAGTTAGCCGGGAATCAAACCAGAGACGTTTCGGTTTAATAACCGAGCACGATTCCATCGGGTCTGTCTTTTAATCTTTGTGTTTTTATAACAGCATATATTATATGAAATCGATTATATATAAAATTAAAAATCTTTACTCATTTAAGAAATTAAAAAATCGCTACAGTACTACTTTCGTATCAAAGTAACGTTTTTATAAAAATTACCGTTAATTTTATGGGGACTATTATACAGAATCCTAACAAAATATGGCAATCCTTAAATAACTTTTCAACAGTTAAACATAGAAAAGTTAAATTTAGCGAATTCTAGTAATTTAAAATGATCTAGTTTTTTTTGTTATGAGCCACTTCACCTTAAGTCAGCAGAGGACTCCCATGGAAGAGCTATTCAAATGTTTAAATAGAAAGGTTATGACACATAATTTTAAAGGGCATTCAAAAACAGAAATGTTAATGTAAAACCATCAGGCTACGTCAACTCTAATTAAAATTGCGGTCATCGAATGTTTTTTAGATTTTATTACAAAAATGATCTGCAGTACCTGTTACATAGCTGTTCAACAATCAAACACCAAAAAATAAATGTATAAAATAAAATTTAGCAAACGTTCCAACCTGAAAACGATGTATATTTCGGTATTAGATTAACATACACGCACGCTCTAAAAAACAAAAATCTTGGGGTAAAACATTTCGGGCTCCGACAACCCTATAAAAATGGTGGCCATTTAATATTTTCACAATTAGTTTATAATACATCTACAATAAATCTCAAATATTGTTCTCAAAACGAATAAAAAAAAATAATAAATAAATTTAAAATACGGTTTTATTAAAAGGTGCACTAAAAAAAGGAAAATAATTTCACTTTCATGTTAATTCAAGAATAAATATTTATATAACATCTTCGATTAAATTCAAATAATATTTTATATTGAAAATGGTCTATAAATCTGTTTTCTATTCGCAATAGTGAATGTACTTTTACGTGAACATTTATTTATAATTCTTTTTACATCTTATATCACCAATAATAAAAGCCTAGGGGCGTCCTTAATTATATTTAATATACATTTCAGTCATAATTTGCTATGTAATACAATGAAAGCGCTCTCCATGCTTTTAATATTCGTGATAAAAATGTAATTTCTAAGAAAAATGAAGCTTATATCAGATTTAAATTAAAAAAACAATCCTGATTGGTGGGTTATATAGTTGTGATTTTAAATTTTAGTTAACTTTGTTGCAAAAAAAATTGGTTGAGATGAAAATTACGAAGAAAAGTATCGCTATCGTGCTAAAACTGACCCATTTAGATACACTTATTTTTCTGACTCAAAAGAACGCCGATTCTGGAAAATCGCTTACATAAAGTGTGCCTGTGTTGGGATTTATGACGATTACTTGGTGAAGTGAATAAAAAAAGTATTTATTTTTTCTGGTCCGTTTTTCAGTAAATAATTCGGCTACGTGTTAAAAAAAAAATTTAATATTTTTTGGTTTTTATAAATTTTTGAGTATTTACCGTCCTGAAGAGTATTTTCTGTAAAATACACATAAATACTTTTTAGTATCTGTAAATACTTAAAAAGGAAGCGAATAATAGCTTTTTTCTTCTTTTAATTACTACAAAAATTTTAACAGATCGATCAGATCGATCTAAAAAGTAGAATCAAGTGCTGAGCGTTGTAAAATGGATGAGTTATGCGTAATCGCAAATTTACATAGAGCGTAGATCCTTTCGGCGCTAGCAGATATAAAGAATATCTTTGCTTCAAACAAAATCGGTTGAATATCTATGTAATCGGTTTCTGTCTGAGGTAAATAAAGGAAAGGGTGAAGGATTAAATTGTTATCAGAAGATGAAAATATTTCTTGATCCGGGGTTTCAAAGCGGCATCAGCAAAGATTGTGGCTTACATAGAACTGTCGTCTGTAAAACAGTCGACTATGTTCTGCAAAGGTTAACGGAAAAAGCTCCCGATCGGATCCATTTTCCGCGAACTGCCGCTGAAATCGACGCGAAACAAAAATAGAATACGCTGTTCAAAATGCCTTGTATAATCGTTCTAGTTGATTTCACCGACGTAAAAATAAAAAGTCCGACTAACTATTTATCAAGTTTTTGGTTTATTTTTTGATAGCCGCCTTACTTTGGTCAAACACATGAAAGAATTAGAAACAAAATGTTCCAAACTTTTAGATATGCCGCGAGTTCTTAGCAACACCAATTGGGGAGCCGATCGGTCATGTACGATACGTTTTTATTATTCCTTATTTCGGTATGTCGCCTACGGTTGTGCCGCCTACTCTTCAGCGCGTCATACCGTGTTTAAAATGCCGGATGCTGTACCTCATGCTTTCCTTCGGCTTGCCAAAAATGCATTTAGATCCAGCCCTGTCGCAAGCTTAGTTGCTGACTGTGGTGAGCTATCACTTTGGGATAGACGGGACCAGCTTTTGGTTTCTTATTTTTCCTGCCTCAAGAACAGCTAAATCACCCGGCTTTTGACACGATTCTTTGGAATCCTAATTTGCAAAGTTACAAGGATCATCCACGTTGTACTGCGCATGTACGTGTTTGTACTCGACGTCTACCGCAGCATATAAATATCGGCACATCTATCTTTCCAACTTATCCGTGCGCATATCCTCCGTGGGGAATCAACCTTACAAATTTTACGTTTGACTTTACGATTTACAATAAACAATCAACACCACCTAACGTCTTAGCAAACGTTTCCACCAGCAAAGGTTTCATTATATTCTCTCCAAGATAAACCCTGGCGCAATAGTATAGTCTGATAGATCGATAGGAAGGAATAGTAGGTCGATAGGAAGAGTTGGTAAAGAAGAATTTTGAGGAGAACATCGCAAGAGGTCTGAGTAAAACTGATACGGTAGAAAATATAGAAGAAAAACGGGAGAATGTTCTTAAATCAGCAGAAACAAACTTAGGCGGAACAAAGAGAACCGGTAGAAAACCTTGGTTATCAGAGGATATATTGCGGTTGATGGATGAACGTAAAAAGTATAAGAATGCTGGTGACGAAGAACTTCCTAAAATTTGCTTTTGAACACTTCACAATTGAAATTAAAAAAAAAGTTTTATTTTTGAAACAATATACAATTACAATTTTTTTATGTAAATACCAATTTTAAGTAGCGTTATAGGAAACTAAATACAAATAATGAAAAATCTATAACATCATCAGAAATTGTCCGTAACCAGCATAGCATTGCACGGTATGATTTTAAAAACTTGTTGAAATAAGAATTAGAATATTTGAAATAATGAACTGAATACAGATAACTGCACCGAATTATACATATTACTTTTCGTGTATTGCTAGTAATTAATAAATAACTGTCTTGTATTTGTATAAATCATCGTAATAAGTTTTGCTATTTCAGTGGTAAATTAATTACTACTAAATCTCCAAGAAGGAATGTTACACATATGTTAAATAATAATAATCTTAATTCCACAGAATAAACAGATTACAAGTGAAAATAGAATTATTTACAGTTAAAAAATGTTTAATACATAAGCTTAGTAGACATACAACCAAGCAATATAAAATGAGAAGTAAAATAATAAACGTAAACAATTATCACATAATCTTGTTCAACTAGATACCCCCTATAGTAATAACTCTATTGCAGGTTACTATCAAAATATTTTCAGCGAATAAAATAATAAACTAATCAATTATTACAAGTGTGGATTTCTAAGTGGATTTCAAAATTAATTGCACGATACAAGTCTTGCAGTACTAAAATTTTCAGCTAGTGACAAGATTATATGTACATACGTACTGATTAAATAACTCAGAACCATAAATACATACAAGAATACAGTGATAAAATTTAAAATGAAATTAATCCTAGATAAAATTGAAAGAAATATAAAGATAATAAAAATATGAAACTTTTAGTCACCGATTCCACCCAGAATCACAGGTCAACCGATAAATAAAACTCTCTACATCTTCAATTGACAATAACCGATCATAAATTGATGGTGAAAACCTTTTAGTCTTCTATGGATTTAAATTCCCTTGGTAGGCGATTAAATATTTTTAGACCTAAGAAAGAACATTTAAATTACTCAATTCTTGTCCTAGGAGGAACTACACTATCCGCTTGCCGCAAAGGCTTTGTAACCAAAGTACCAAGAATCCTATCTTGTTTACAGCCTTCATAATACGTCATTGGTATTCTATAGAAATACATACGATGCAGTGGCAAGATCTTAAAGCCTCTGAATAATGGGAAGGATTCAGTTCATCTACTTTTACCCAATAGTATATGTACTGCATGCTTCTGAGCAATATAAACAGATCAAAAAACACTGTAGTAAGCTCCACCCCAACATATCACCCCAAACTTTAACCTTGACTCTACAAAAGCATAATGCAGTGATAAATAAACTGTGTATTACTTGTGAGAGCACTAAATCTTATAAACTTACTCAAAAAAGTAATTTACTGACCTGGAAATTCTTCAAAAGGGGCACTACCATATCAATCACCAAAACTTTCAGCACCTGTTTTCCTTACATGATAATGTACTAGCCCCTTACTGTGATGATAGAAATTCTTTGTTGAATTTACTAGAACACCATCACAATCCTTAAACCGTTATATTATAACTATATCTCGGTTATACTAAGTACTGTTTTGTTTTATGCAAGCGGGCTTATACTTCATTCCTCTCTTTCGTTTCTAATTTCAACTTACATTTTACTCTCTTTTTTCTGTTTAGTCTCCAGATCTATTGTAAGGTATTACTTCAGAGGATGAATGAGGATGATATGTATGAATGTAAATGAAGTGTAGTCTTGTACAGTCTCAGGTCGACAGTTCCTGAGATGTGTGCTTAATTGAAACCCAACCACCAAAGAACACCGGTATCCATGGTCTAGTATTCAAATCCATATAAAAGTAAGTGCCTTTACTAGAAAAATTCTTCCTAATTTGTAAATTGTATCATTTTTTTAATAAAAATACTTTAATTTACTTTAAATTAATACATTCTTTCTTTACTTTAATCCTGTTCATTACAAATTTTTATATAACCTACTTCTAAAACACAAACCTGTCTATAAAACTGTAACATGGTTGTACTGGATCATATCAACATGCAGAGCCTGTAGACATACATACATTTGTCAGCTGAAGATTTATGATTATGTAAATTTTTAATAAGTGGTAAACCAGATTTTAGTCATTTTTGGTGCTTCTGTTTATCAATTTAGATGCACATTTTGCATTTGAAACTAAACTGTGATTCTGCAATTCCTTGCACCTCTTTCGTACTGCTGAGAACACAATGTGTTCAAATGTACCATATGCATGTTCAAAAATGCTGCTCTCATACTGAATATTATACAAGTAGACCAAATTATAAGGACCATGTATACATAAAGTTGGAAAGTGTAATTTGCTCATGTTTATACACTATATACATGCATGTTCATACCCCCCCCGTCACATCAACACAGCTAAAATATTTTTAACTAGGTTTCATCGAGTTGTTGTTGGGGGGGTTGCAAAATATTCATTATATATTTTTTTTATTTATACTTTTTGGAGGTTGTGGAGATAAAAAAGGTAGAGAATCATTGGATTAAATGATTTAAATTGGTTTAAATAGGCAATAATAACTCATCAGCTCATTAGGGACTTCTAAAACGAAAGTAAAGAGCATTTTCTTACTGACCATGTCAAAGCAAAATTTATTAAAAAATACTTTTATTAAAAGGTAAAATACATGAAAAATTTTCTAAACCAACAAATTGGAACAATGTATTCACTCTATAAATAAAATAACAGAATACTCCAATAAATTTGAATGTGGCATAAACAGGATACAGCTGGACTCATCAGATGGTAGTTGTGCAAATGATAAGCAGACGTTTGTGTTCTAGTATTTATTCCGATAAATATAGATTAATAAACCATTTCTTCTAATTTGTATTTAATAATACATTATACACATCGCATTTGAAGTGCATACATATACTACTTCATGGATAAAAAAGGAACTGTGCAGGCATTTGGCTGGATAGATCAAGGGAAACCATGGTAAAACTTTGATAAAAAAATTAACAAAAATATAATAATAATAATAATAAACAATAATAAAAGTAACATAAAATAATAATAATAATAGCAACATCACAAAATTTACAGTTAATTATACATATTATATAGTTATATATTTTCAGCACCATATCTTAAATTCATTTTTCTAATATATTACTACACTGATAAAAAAGGAATTCTTCCAGCATTTAGCTGGATAGATCAGGGGAAACCATGGTAAAATTTTGATCAGAGCAGCATCATAGTTTATTATAAAGATTTTATATCAATCTGACAATAAGTTGAGTTCATTCTTCTGTTAAACAACAGAAATATATATAAAACAGTAATACATTAACAACTAACAGTTGAGGATTAAGGCAATCAAATACGCAAAAAATAATTAGTTAAATATTTAATAATATTTTATTGTTTAAAATATAAGGAAATTTATTTAAGCCACGGAAAGTAAAACTAACTGTTCGGGCATTTACCCTACTGGACCAAGGGAAACCGTGGTAAAACCTTGGTCAGAAGAGCTTACAATATTTTATGTCTGTAATATGCTACAGTATTAAAGGCATATACATAGTAAAAGAAATTTATTGGCGATACGTTCACTGTATATTATTTATACATTTAATGAGCTTTTAAACAATAAAATTTGATGAATTTTAATCGTTACTTCTTGAATATCATACATCCTTTATATCCTGTAACAAAAAAATGAAATTTTAAGATGAACATTTAATAAAATACTGTATTATGATATCCTGACATACTAAACACAAACTCAAGGATTTAAATCACAGATAAAAGGATACTAGGTCTTGGCAGGAATCGAACTAGGGATCACAAAAGAAGAAATAACAAAAATTTAATTCAAATCCATTTTTAAAAAAAATTTCCTTTTTTTTATACATTAATATCACTTTACTAACATAAATTAATCTCATTCAATTTGGAACTGTCTTGCATTGATTAATATAAGATTGGTTGATTAAGAACAATTATCAAAAGAATAACTCAGTTTTGTAACTCAACTTGTAATTTATTAAGGGACAGTACTAATCAAACAAATTCCACTAAACATTTTATTATAACTGTTTTAGTTACGCTTAAAAAAAAACTTCTTTTTGTGGAAATTAAAGAGTTGACAATTTACAACTGGGAGTGTAAAGTAAATGATAATTAATAATTCAGTTGATAATAAATACAGAATTTGCATGTTGACATTAATTAGTTCCTTTTTTGAGCTTAGTGAACTCAAGACAAAAAATAAATCTTGACATCATAGAAGGTGATAAAATGAATTTAAATAAAAGAAAATAAAAGTCTAAAAAGTGAAGTAAAAGTCACCACTGTTATGATGTTACCTATCTTAAAAGTGGTCTGGAACCCCCTTAATATGTAGTCAAATAGTTTATTTAGTCCGCATTATGTCACTTTGTATAATATGTTGTATTTGTTAAAATTAGTGCAATTTTAAATTCCATTCTGTTCCATCATATTTGCAATTACAATAACATTCTATTTGTTAAGTTTCCTGTTACGGTTAATATCTTTGTTCATTAGTTTTGAACCTGTAATACGTGATTTTCAACGTTTGATCCTGATGTTAAATGTAATGTTTTTTAAACAAGTGGTCCTGTTTTAACTTTTTGATATCTTGTCAGCATGTTTGTGATAGATTTATGTTCAACATGTTTATGATGTTTAAGAAATTTTGAATGTTTCTTTACTGTTTAGGCAAAACAAATTTTCATATTTTCTCCTTATCATAAAAAATTATTATTTATTGTTTTTCAAAATAAAACAGAATAACTTAATAATTTATAAATCATTTAACACAACAGAACAAAAAAAAATTTGGAACTGAGATAAAAGTAGGTGAATTAGAATGTATTTTTATGCTGAATCTTAAAAATGAAATCAGTTTTTCTTCATCACCCTCAGATTTTTAGTTATGACTTTTCAAATATTGAGAAACTTCTTAAATAACACAAGCCTGCAAAATTTGGGTTGTGTAATGTTTTCTTAACATTTTAATGACTGATTTCTATGTATATTTTAGCACTGAATCAGAAAATAACCTTCACTTTTTTCCATCACGTCAGAATTTTTTGCAAATCGCAAATTTCAAAATTTGTAAAATGTTGAAAAATTGTGAAACTGTGATACTATAACATAGACATAAAACGTTTTTTAATAATAAATTCACTTTCTTGGCTTATACTGTGCATTCTTATAACTAAACTGTTGAATGGTCAGAAGAGGTGGGTCAGGAAGTGGTTTGGGTTGATGGCGATGAGATGGTGGGAGGAGCTCGGTTGACAGGTTGTGACAAGACTTAACAACATGTAACATGTTTATTGGCAGCTATCTGCACCACTCATGCACTATGCATGTACTATCAGTGCTGTTTCAACCATCAGTGAGCTCAAATCAAGTTTTTTCCATCCTCCATGATTATAAATGTGTTTTTGTTAACGGAAAACATAGTTTCAGGCCATAAAGCAAATTTCTGTTTTCAAAAAAGCTTCAACAGACTGCAAAAATTCTGCAGATTCTTTTTCTTAATTTGTAGCGAGTTAATGGTGGAAAAAAGATATAAAAAGTTTCTTTCGACAAGTGTACCTCACATAATTCGGAGTGAAAATAAGAGATCAAGACAAAACTTGAGCATCCCATTATGTTTGCTACCCATGTGTTTAAGGACTTAGATGGTGGTCAAAGGGTGAAAAAGAAGTGTTCAGATTTCGAGTTCCAATGGTATGGTAGGAGCCAGAGCCATGAAATCACACCAATGATTTTTACTTCTGTTTGACTGGTGTTCACAGTTTTAATTTGAAGAATAAAAAAAGAATCATCTATCCAAATATGCCATTTGCTTTACACCCGGTTCCTTATGGTCTAGACGTACCAGTGTCAATTCCACCAGAAAATTTACCTGAAATAGATGGTTCCATAACTGATTTAAATTAAGATAACATTGAAGAGTACAAATCTGGAGATAGCTGCACACCATAGCTTTATTCACAGTCTATGTATACATCTGATCAAAGAAAATTCAGAATTGCTTGGTTTGATGCTTAAAGAGAAGAACCTGCTAGCAGTCAGCACCTCGTTTTCCTGATTCACGTACAGAAAAAAGGATTTTCTACCATATGTTTTGGAAGAAGGAAAATTAGTCTTCTGCATTGATATAGTGAACTTTTAATTTATGTAACATTCCTTACAAAAGTAGTGGTTGGAGAGTGTTCATAGATTCATCCAAAAGAAGCTTCAAAGTTATCTTTCCTCACAATGTGAATACGTGTCCGTCAATACCAGTCAAACGTTCTGTCCATTTAAAAGAGGATTACAATGATTTGGAATTCATTTTCAATAAAATTAAATGATTGTGTTTGTGTTAAGGATTACATGCGACAATCTCAAAATAATATCGATGCTCTTACAACAGCAAGGAGGATACACAAAGTTTCCTTGTTTTATGTGTGAATAGGGTAGCAAAGACAATGAAAATGATTGGATAAGGAAAGATTGGTCAAATAGAACTTCATTAGAACCTGGAACCAAAATTTGCTCTGAAAAGTTTTCATATATCTGAATAGAGTTCTTCTTCAATCTCTGCATATCAAGTTAAGGTTGATGAAGCAATTTGTCAACGCCTTACCAAAAGAAGGTAAATGTTTTAAATATATCTGTGACAAATTTACAGTCCATCAACCGCCAAACTAAGAGAGGGTGTGTTTACTTGTCCTGACATTAGAAAACTTCTTAAAGATGGTAATTTGAGAAACAAATGAAAGTTGCAGATAAAGAAACCTGTGGAGCCTTTAAAGATGTAGTAATCAAGTCCCCGGGCAATAAGAAGAATTTGAACTTCAAATCAATCATTGAAAACTTGCTGTAGAAGTACAAAAATTTAGGATGTTCCATGAGCTTGAAGTTTCACTTCCTAAATTCACTTGTGGACTAGGACTATTTTCCTAAAAAGCTGGGTGTCGTTAGTGAAGCGATGGGTGAGAGATTTCATCAGGACATGAAAGAAATTGAAAGAAGGTATCAAGGAAAGTATTACTACGATGATGGCAGACTATTGCTCGATGTTATACAGGGATGAACCCTACAGGGAACATAGAAGGAAAAGTGCCAAGCAAAGTGTAAGCCATCCAAATAAACTTCGACACATGGAATAGAAATGTAAGTATTTTACATACTTCATTATTAAGGGAGGGTGAATAGAAGGAATAGTGTATACTTCATCATTAACAGTGTGGGTGATGAGGGGGGAATATTTTCCAAAGGCATGAGTTACCTCATAAAAATGAATTAAATAAACAAATAAAAATAAATTAATTTAAAATGAACTATAATAGAAATTAGGCTTATTTTGTGGAAATTTTCATTAGAAACAAAGGGGTCAGTGACTGCCCTACCAACCTCTTCAACCACTCAATTGTTCAACTATAAGAATGCATAGTATAAGCCATAAAAGTGAATATATTACATTAATTTATTATAAAAAAAAAAGTTTTATATCTATTTTCTTGTATCACATTTTCACAATTTGTCAACTTTTTACAAATCTTGAAATTCACGATTTGCAAAAAAGCCCGACGTAATGGGAAAAAAGAACGTTATTTTCGGATTCAGGGGTAGAAAATACATAAGAATCAATTATTAAAAACTAAAAACATAACTCATCGCTGGCTTGTGTAATAGAATACAAAAATAATTATAATTACAATTAAAATAGGAATTAGTGAGGTTCGGTGGGAAGAGGAAGGCGACTTTTGGTCAGGCGATTTTCGAATAATTAACTCAGCTTCAAATAATTGGTAGGCAGGAGTAGGTTTGATAATGAACAAGAAGATAGGGAAGAGAGTAGAGTATTTCAAAACGCATAGCGATAGAATCATTGTAATAAGGATAAAATCAAAACCTAAACCGACAACGATTGTTAACGTCTATATGCCTACAAGCGCCCATGATGATGATGAGGTAGAGTGTGTATACGAAGAAATTAATGAAGCAATTAAACATGTAAAAGGAGATGAAAATTTAATAATAGTTGGAGATTGGAATGCAAGCATTGGAAAAGGCAAGGAAGGAAATATAGTAGGTGAATACGGACTGGGCAAAAGGAATAAAAGAGGGGACCGACTTATAGAGTTTTGCACGAAGTATAATTTAGTAATTGCCAACACCCAATTTAAAAATCATAATAGAAGAATATACACTTGGAAAAATCCAGGCGATACTGCAAGGTATCAGATAGATTATATCATGGTTAAGCAAAGATTTAGGAATCAACTCGTTGACTGCAAAACATACCCGGGAGCAGACAATGATAGCGACCATAGTATGGTGTTAATGAAATGTAGATTGGGGTTTAAAAACCTGAAGAAAAGGTGTCAGATGAATCGGTGGAATTTAGAGAAGCTTGAGGAAGAGGAGGTAAAGAAGAAGGAGGACATCGCAAGAGGTCTGAGTAAAAAAGATAAGGTAGAAAATGTAGAAGAAGAATGGGAGAATGTTAAAAGCGAAATTCTTAAATCAGCAGAAGCAAACTTAGGCGGAATAAAGAGAACTGGCAGAAAACCTTGGGTTTCAGACGATATATTGCAGCTGATGGATGAACGTAGAAAATATAAGAATGCTAGTGATGAAGAAAGTAAAAGGAACTATCGGCAATTAAGAAATGCTATTCACAGGAAGTGCAAACTGGCGAAAGAAGAGTGGATTAAAGAAAAGTGTTCAGAAGTGGAAAGAGAAATGAACATTGGTAAAATAGACGGAGCATACAGGAAAGTTAAGGAAAATTTTGGGGTACATAAATTAAAATCTAATAATGTGTTAAACAAAGATGGTACACCAATATATAATACAAAAGGTAAAATCGATAGATGGGTGGAATATATTGAAGAGTTATACGGAGGAAATGAATTAGAAAATGGTGTTATAGAGGAAGAAGAGGAAGTTGAGGAGGATGAAATGGGAGAAACAATACTGAGATCTGAATTTAAGAGAGCATTAAACGATTTAAATGGCAGAAAGGCTCCTGGAATAGACGGAATAGCTGTAGAATTACTGCGCAGTGCAGGTGAGGAAGCTATTGATAGATTATACAAACTGGTGTGTAATATTTATGATTCATGATACCAAAGAAAACAGGGGCAGATAAATGTGAAGAATACAGAACAATTACTTTAACTAGTCATGCATCAAAAATCTTAACTAGAATTCTATACAGAAGAATTGAGAGGAGAGTGGAAGAAGTGTTAGGAGAAGACCAATTTGGTTTCAGGAAAAGTATAGGGACAAGGGAAGCAATTTTAGGCCTCAGATTAATAGTAGAAGGAAGATTAAAGAAAAACAAACCATTATACTTGGGGTTTATAGACCTAGAAAAGGCATTCGATAACGTAGACTGGAATAAAATGTTCAGCATTTAAAAAAAAATTAGGGTTCAAATACAGAGATAGAAGAACAATTGCTAACATGTACTGGAACCAAACAGCAATAGTAATAATCGAAGAACATAAGAAAGGGAGTGCGACAAGGATGTTCCCTATCTCCGTTACTTTTTAATCTTTACATGGAACTAGCAGTTAATGATGTTAAAGAACAATTTAGATTCGGTGTAACAGCACAAGGTGAAAAGATAAAGATGCTACAATCTGCTGATGATATAGTAATTCTAGCCGACAGTAAAAAGGATTTAGAAGAAACAATGAACGGCATAGATGGAGTCCTCCGCACGAACTATCGCGTGAAAATAAACAAGAACAAAACAAAAGTAATGAAATGTAGTAGAAATAACAAAGATGGACCACTGAATGTGAAAATAGGAGTAGAATAGATTATGGAGGTAGAAGAATTTTGTTATTTGGGAAGTAGAATTACTAAAAATGGACGAAGCAGGAAAGATATAAAATGCCGAATAGCACAAGCGAAACGAGCCTTCAGTAAGAAATATAATTTGTTTACATCAAAAATTAATTTAAATGTCAGGAAAAGTTTTTTGAGAGTATATGTTTGGAGTGTCGCTTATATGGAAGTGAAGCTTGGACGATCGGAGTATCTGAGAAGAAAAGATTAGAAGCTTTTGAAATGCGGTGCTATAGGAGAATGTTAAAAATCAGATGGGTGGATAAAGTGACAAATGAAGAGGTATTGCGGCAAATAGATGAAGAAAGAAGCGTTTGGAAAAATTTAGCCAAAAGAAGAGACAGACTTATAGGCCACATACTAAGGCATCCTGGAATAGTCGCTTTAATATTGGAAGGACAGGTAGAAGGAAAAAATTGTGTAGGCAGGCCACGTTTGGAATATGTAAAACAAATTGTTAGGGATGTAGGATGTAGAGGGTATACTGAAATGAAGCGACTAGCGCTAGATAGGGAATCTTGGAGAGCTGCATCAAACCAGTCAAATGACTGAAGACAAAAAAAAAACAATTAAAATTACTACATTTATTTTGCAGACATTTACTTTTATCTTATTTTTTTTTTCTTACTTTCCTTTTGTGTTCGGTGAAGTCTTCTCTTTTTATTATCCAGAAGTAGTCACTCTTCATAAATTCACCCCATCTGCCTCGTCACCCAAGTTTAAAGTTCAATAACGCACCAAATGGTAATGAATAGCGAGATATGAAAAGGCGATTGCTTCTTTTTATTGCTTTAAATATTATGTATCGCCTTTCTTATTTTGATTACATTGTTACTGGATTAATCTCTGATGGCGTTGAATGGTAAATGAATAGCGAGATACGGAAAGGCGATTGCTTCCGTTGTTCTCCCCATTGTAAATGTATTGGGTGGATGTACATTTAAAAACAAATTTAAACATGGTTCTCTATTGCCAATCACCGTTAGATATATTGTATGCGGCCCATCTAATTGTGGTAGAACAAATGTAGTTTTTAATCTTTCAGTTCAAGAAAACGGTGTTCGTTTTCAAAACTTGTACATTTTCTCAAAATCGCTTCATCAACCTCTCTATAGAATGTTGTCATATTTAACGATGATGAATCCTGAAACGGGCTATTATGAATATACTGAAAACGATCAAGTCCCTCAACCAGAGGCGATTGAACCGCATTCAAAAATGATTTTTGATGATGTAATAGAGAGAAACAAAATAACATCGGTGCTTATTTTGCACGGGGACGTCGTAATAAAATTGATTGTTTTTATCTAACACAAACATATACCAAAATACCAAAACAACTCGTACGTGACAATTGCAATTTTTTAATTTTATTCAAACAAGACAATTTAAATTTAAAACACATTTACGATGATCATGTAAACGTCGACATGTCTTTTGATGATTATAAGTCGATGTGCGATCAAGTTTGAAATACAAACCGATATAATTTTCTAGCCATCGACAAAAAAAGGGTAAAAATAAAGGTCGATATGGAAACAATATCGATAAATTCATCATTATTGAACGTAACGTATAAGTTAATAAAATGATCGTTTTTAAGTTCCTTTTTTGTCTTTATAGAGCAATGAAAAAGGGAGAAACAAATGATTGAAATTGATAAACTTAATAAAAATTTTAAACATAAACATGCAGCCTTTATAATGGCTTTGGCCGAAGAAGAAGCTTTATAATATAACGTAACGTACAATGACAACAGATATCAAGCCGATGATAATGTTGTAATTTGTGGTCGATTGTGTTTGAAATTTTTATCGGAATAAATTGTACATTTTAATTTTTATTTTTCTCATTTTAGACATGTCGTGTTTATTGTCGATCGATGGAAACGATTCGTCGATTAAAAAAACTTTTTTTTTCCTCCGATAGAACTTTCAAAAGGCCAATACGAATCGGGCTTAAAACGTGTTGACATTAACAATTGTTGACTACACGGGCTTAAGACGTGTTGGCCGTCGATGACGGCCAACACGATTCCAAATGTTGAAGAAAACAAAAATAATAAATTGTGTTTTGCGTTCGACAAGGACGTTAAAAAAGATGAAAATAACAATTATGAATTTACAAAGAAAAATTACATAATACCGACGGGTAGTTATGAAATTGAAGATGTCGGTGAATATATACAAAATGAAATGAAGAAAATTAAAAAATCAATCGCGTTAAAGGCGAATACCAATACGTTACAATGTGAAATTAAAAGCACGGTGTGGATAGATTTTTCAGAACAGATTCAAGTATTGGCAATCTATTGGGCTATGGGGCGAGAATTCGCAAACCAAATCAAACACATCATTCAGATCGAATAATAAATATCGCTTCTGTAAATGTAATACGTGTAAAATGTAATATTATTTCGGGCGGATATAAAAACGAGAAACAAGATTGCATTTTGTATGATTTCCCACCGAGTGTCGATCTGGTGAAACGATTGAAAAATGTCCATTTTATATTACACTCGTACCGGTAGATGAAAAAGAAATTACCAACTTGATAATAAAATTGACCGATGAAAACGATCAGTTGTTAAATTTACGCGGCGAACGAGTAAGCATGTCGTTGGTATTGAGAGAATGCGAATAAGTTGTTGCAATTTGATTTTTATTTTATTTTTATTAGAAATGCCATATAAAAGTGACTGTGATGACGATGTTAAAAGAGGAAAGCATTAAGAAATTAAAATCTCTAGGATTTGAAATTGTCGGTGGAAAATTAAAAAGCACCAATAAGTTGTTGAAATGAAAAATAATTTATTTTTATATAGAGATGAATTATTTAAAGTCGCGTCTACTGACGAATCGTTAACATATAAACACACCCCGTTCGAAAACAACTTTAAAACGGATGATAAAATTATAATAATAATAAATCAACCGGAGGAGTATACCGTTCCGGGCTACAGTTGTCTACGTATTCGTGGGAAACTTGTTGGTGAAAACAATAAAAAATCAACAACACCAGAATCGGTTAATTTTGGCGGGGCCTTTCTATTCGATGAGATTGTTTACAAAATAACGGTCAAGAGGTGGCCAGCACGAAGAACGTAGCCGTGACCTCTATTATGAAAAATGTAATTTTAATGACAAACAATTCGATTCAATTGTTACTGGTTCAAATAAAATTAATATAGACGGTGATGGGGCGTTTTAATAATTATAAAACAACAGGCAAGAATTGTTATTGAAACGAACTAGTGATGATGTAAACGCTATACTGACCACGGTTTCAGATCATAAATCTAGACTAGAAATAACAGATGTTGCATGGCTTGTACCATATTTAAAAGGTATCGCGTCAATATCGGTTGGAATTGGCCAAATTGAGAGAAAAAAATGACGAATTGCGCATACCGTTTTGCAGTTAGGAAATTCATCAGAATCCAATAGTGCCACAGACAAAATCTACGGTTTGGAATGTAAAAACATCATCACAATTGGACAAATCTAGATCGTTATTGTAGACTTTCAAACCGATAGATTTTAAAGCTACTAAAAATGCATCGGAATTTGATTCGTGCAACGTTAAAAATATTAAAGTATTTATAAATTCAAACTGTTATCCGTACGAAGATTTAGAGGGAAATTAATATTGAAGTCGAAGAGAATTTTAAACCAAATACAATCGCGTATTGTTTATTAATATATGAAAATGTAGCGGCTTACTCGCCGTTAACCGGCAAAGTAATAAAACAACCTTCATAAGTAGAAATTATTTTATTTGTTATTTTTAATGTAATGAATAATTTACTCGTATACGGGATCGATCTTCTTTAATGTATTGAATAACTTACTCGGGTTCTGGATCAATCTTTTAACGTGTTGATTTATTGAAGAAAACAGAGTCGTGTTTTGGTGTGCTTTTTGTAGTAGATAGACGCTTTCGTGGTGAAAATTTAACTGGAAAGTGGCGGTGCTCTCCGTGAGAAAAAACCTCAGGTTCTAGATCAGTGACTTGTGCTCAGAACTGGTCGGCCAGATCCAAAGGCTGAGGTTTCTATACTACTACAATCGCTGTGAAAACATGTTTTATATTAAAATTAATTGAAGTATATTAGTTCATTCCTAGTCGAGAACATTTGCGGAGACGTATGCATTATCAAAACAGCTTTTTAATACTCGTACGACAGATCAATAACAGAAAGTAAAATTAAAAATTGTAGATACAGTTTTTTGCTCTTTTAGTCCTTTAAACAAATAACCGCTCTCCTAATAATAACAACATGACTTCCTTGTACGCCTATTAAATTACATTTACACAAGAAAAGTACATAAAATTTAATTTCATTAAAAACTGCTGATATTTTTTCACTTTGTTGTTTCTTTTTTATTATTATTATTATTCATCGTAATTTTTTTTTACAGTGAGAGGTTAATTATTAATAAATCAATATATTTAAATAAAAAAAGAAAGGTTAAAAAAAGGAGATGAAGTCTGATTCGAATCGATGTGCCTACGCCTAAAATCCAAATATTTCATTAATTAAACTTTTACTTGACTATAACTACGGAACCGATGAAATAAGTACCGCTTATTACATATCGTTGAAATGCTCTCAATGAGGGCTTATAACTGCGGTTAAGAAAAAGTCAAAATACAAATTTGCCTGGATTTTGGGCTTTTTTGGTTTAGTCGATTGCAACCAAAAGGAAAGAATTCATTTTGACTAGTTTCAGCGTGACGTCTGCACGAACATATCTCGTATAACTCAAAAACGATTAGCCGTAGTATGTTGAAATTTTGGATGTAGGATTGTTGTAAAATCTAGCTGTGCACCTCCCCTTTTCACTGCAATCGACTTAACCAAAAGTATCCAAAAAAACCTAAAATCCAAGGAAATTTTGGATTTTAGACTTTTTCTTAACCGTAGTAATAAGGTTTTATCGAGAGCTTTTCAACGATATATCATAAGTGGTATTTGTTTACAACGGTTTCAGAGTTATGGCCAAATGAAATCTTAATTAAAGAAATATTTGGATCTATAAGGGGAAGGCAGATCGGTTCGAGTCAGACTTCATCTCCTTTTATTTTTTTTAACTTTTTTTAAAATTAAATATATTGATTTATTTATTAACTCCTGATTTTAAAAAAATTACAATAAATAAATTATTCAATAATAACAATAAAAAAAATCTTAAGTTATTAGTGAAATAGAATTTTATGCACTTTTAAAAACGCGTATGTGTAATTTAATAGGCATTATTACATATGTGAATGTATAATCAAATCTCCCAAAATAAAAAAATTGTTAAGGTTTCGACGAGAGTTTGCCGTCGGTTGAAAACATCAAAAAATCGAAAATCAAAATTCAACAATTTATTTATTTATAGTTCTTCAAAAAGATATCGTTCTAATTAAAAAAGTACAGATATGTATAAAAGACGAGATAATAATTTTTACGCCTTAAATCGAAAATGCAAAAACTTTTGCCGGCCCGATTTCATACTTTAAACGACTTCATAAATCGTAATAATTAATGATCCGTAAGCGAGTGTTCTACTTCCTGACTTGTTTTTCAAAGGTGATAATTCACAATGCAAATCATACGAGCGATCATTCTCTAGTTCTAAATCCTAATTAGTCATTTATAAGAAGTTGTACGGTATAAAATAATTTGATGCAATTCGGAAGTATCATGCAAAATAATGTGCATCTTATTTTATATATTTTTTTCGAATTTTTCTTGAAAATATACTTAACATTTTTATCTCTTAATTTTTAACGATGTTTAAAGTTAATGAAAAAAATTTTGATTATTATTTTTAATTCATGACAGTATCAAATGATTCAATCGTTGAACATAATTAATCGGATAAAAAAAATATATTAACGGTTCGTAATTTTCTTTGTTTCAAAAATTAATTCAATTCCAGAAAAAAATGTTGTATAATTTGAAAATAGCACAACAAAACGTAAATTTCGTACACAAAATTGAAATATAATTAATAATTAATATTTATTCAGTAAGTTAACATTTTCCAAGCTAATTAATACACAATTACAGGCGGTACTGGAAGTTATGATACTTTAGAGTGAAGGTGACATTAGAAATGATTTCATCACTTTGAATTTTCAAAATATCAAGGAACCGTTTTATTAAAGGTAAAAATACATACGATTAATATTATGTGACATTTTAACCGTTAGGAATATATGATAAACGTATAAATAGAAACCTACAAATGATAATTAGTTCGCATAATAAGGTGTGTAATATTCACTTTAAATTGTCACATCGACCCGTACTGCCCCTGATATTGATGTTTTTATTGAAATCAGAAATTGATTATTGTTCTTTATAGAATTTTTTCCCCGTAACGGACAAAGTTGAACTTACTGTTGAGATCGCAGTGCATTTACGTAGAACAATAAATGATAATGGTAAGCGTAAAATATTGAAGTTTCGTTCAAATTCGTTCTTAAAAGTACGAAATCGGGCCGGCAAGAGTTTTTGCATTTTCGATTTTTAATGTTTTCAATTTACGGCATAACAATTATTATGTCGCCTTTTATACATAACTGTACGTTTTTAATTAGGACAATATCTTTTTGAAGTGCTATAATTAAATAAATTGTTGAATTTGGATTTTCGATGTTTTCAATCGACAACAAACTCTCATCGAAACCTTAACAATTTTATTGTTTTGGGAGTTTTGATATCATCTGTATTTTGTTTTTTGTGCATTCGTTAAATCGAAACTGTTTTTATTTTTATGTTTATAATAATTCCGGTATCTGTCGTGCGTTTGCTAATAACCTTTCGTCGATTGTATTCAGTTATCTAATAAAAAAGCAAATTTGTTGTAAAACTAAAACGTAAACGTTTTTGGAATTTCGTGGCCAACTTTTTTTTGCTATAAATGAATCATTAGCTTTAATCCAATTTTGATCGTGCTAGTATGATCGTCCTTCTTCATTGACTGCCCGTGATGAAATATTGCACTTAACTTTATATTTTTTCCCGAATAGTTTGTAAGCATCATTAGACGCTATCTTATTCCTTTAGTTTCAGTTATTTTGCGTAAACATACTCCGTCATTTTCGAATAATTTTGTTTAAGTGATCAACAGTTTTCCTAAAGAATGAATTTCCATTCTACGTATTAAATCTGTTTCCATATTCAGCAAAGCTATCTTCGACATGCGTTTTTTTCACTAAAATTATGAATTAAATCTTGGAGACTTAAACTGTTATTTTTCTTTAAACTCTTCCTTTAAAAAGTAATATGAAAAATAACACGGTCACAGCTGATATATCGATTTGGGTAATAATATTATACTGTATATTAATTGTAATTGTTATTATTGTATTGTATATTGAAATATTTATAGGAAAAAACACCTGTGCCTGATAATCAAACCCACGGTGTTTTATTTGTGGATGGGGGAGTATGTTACCGTAAACTCCTGACGCACTGCATTCCATAAGCCACGTGTGCTTCTTATCACTTAATATTTAGAAATCTACCGATGCAGCTGCATCCAAAGTGTACAGAATAATTATTCAGTTCTGAATAGACTCTCATCGAGTAAAGTTCTGTTGCAGTACTCGTTCGATGCGCTTCATCGTCTGTTTAACTTATCATTAACATATACGCAAAATTATGTGGAAAGTTAATTATTTTAGTTGAACTATACCGATTGTAATAATGTTAATTATAAAAATAAAGTTCACGTTTAATTTATTAATAATTATTAATCTTTAATTGTAAAGTGTTTTACGATAAATTCGAATTCAATAAGTTATTAATGAAATAAAATTTTATGTACTTTTCAATTTTTAAAAATGCGTATATGTAATTTAATAGTCGAACAAGGAAGTCATGTAGTGCCCGCATCGGTTTTTTCTTTAACGGTTTACATCACAAGAACAATTTACCCGACTTTAATAAATAAACTATTAAAATAAATATAATCTTCACCTTTAAATTTCAGCATGTAAAATAACGCAGCTTTTCGTTAGGAAATTATTTATTCAACGACTAAAACTATACCGTAAAAACATTGACGCTATAAAATACTACCGCAATTACGTTTAAAGTTCAAGCTTCCACGATAATGGAGATACCTGGATAAATTTCTAATTAAAATCATTCTTTCGGTTTAATTAAAATATCGGTAAAAGAATTGTTCAGATCACGTCAGTGGTTGTCGAGTTAAATGGATCACCTGCACACGCGCGCGCGCGCACACACACACACATACATATATACACATGGTTTATTACCCGTTTAATAAACTTATTGTACATCAAACATAAAAACAGGTTTTTTACCCTAATTTATTTGTTTTCACCACAGATATCTAAAAAAAAACTGCAAATACGGTTCTAGGACATATTTTATTCCATTTTTTAGGTTAAAAATCATAACAAATCTGTAATTCTACTCCTTAATTAACGTCCTAAAAATTTCAGTACGACCTCATTTCACCGGGTAGCTGAAATCCGAGCAAGCTTTTACTAGTCGTAACTCGAAAACGAAGCATTTTAAGTCATGTTTGTATGAACTTTATCCATTATTTTCACGACTTGAATATGTTATGAAAGTTACGGAAGAAGAACTTCGTGATACACCTGTATATATATATATATATATATATATATATATATATATATATGTTTAAATGTTTTCAGCTCCAAATACCAGTTCATTTTCTTCATAATAATAATCAATTTTAATTACTAATATAGTGTCCCAAAAGTCGCTTGACGGTGAAATATTTATATTTTATGTCATATGACGAATGTCGTTTAAAAAATTACATATTTGTTAGGTTGGTGACACACTACTTATATTGTTTTCATTTTCCCATGCGATTAAGTAGTTCACTGTTCATGTTTACCAGTGTTGATCTGTAAATTAACCACGAAATATAAACTAACTTACGTTTTTCTCCTAAAATGGTGGAAGACCATAGCGATGAAGTCGTTCAGCAATTAGGAGAAAAATTTCCTCAAACTCCAGCCATATCCAGAAAATGAAGAAGTGTTAAACAGAAACAAACATTTGTACAAAAGATTGATACAAATGTAAAAAAACGCTGTAAAAATGTGTTGAAGTACGAGTACATGGGGAGCATTTTGAGGAATTCTTGTATGATTTTTAAAAAATGTATAAAAGATTTTATTATCTATAAAAAATTGTCGATTTAAAAGCACAAGTATTGATTCAGCTTTTAAAATACTGTAATTCTCGGTCAAGCGACTTTAGGGACAGTATATATTTTTTCTTAATCAGGGTAAGAAACGGAAATACGTACAAGTAATATTTTATTTTTAAAAATCATCCCCTGTTCTTAGTTAAGAAAAAATATTTTACAGAAAAAAACAGAGAAAAGATTAAAGAAATGATTGTTTTTTTTTTTTTTTAATAATTCAAATGGTGGTAAAGATGTCTTTCAAGGAAAAAGAAGCCTTGAAGAAATGTTATTGCATTTATTAGAAAGAATACGACCGGTTTAAATACATTAGCAAAGAAAGATATAAAGCAACTAACAAACAATACCGTTAAAAAAAGAAGTGAAACCGTAAGAGAACCAATAAAGACATAAATCATTTAACATTGTGTCATCTCTATAGCCAAATAACGACAGCTGTCCAGTATATTACTAATAACAAGTCAAGGTTGATGTTTTGTATCTCATGTAACAAGTGTTCATACGTTTTAATATATATATATATTTGTGCAGAGAGAGAGACAGATGTTAGTGAGTAAGCAGACTGTGATTTAACGATTTATTATAAATAACTAACAAATCTGTTCACTTCTTTTATTCCTCTTTTGTTTTTTTGTCTATGCGATCTAAGTGTGCGTCCATTACGTTTGAATACATACATACACACACACACACACGCGCGCGCATAGTAAAGCAAATAAAATGTTTACACTGCATGGAAAGAAGTATCTCTTTAATTTCAATTAAATATTTTTTCTTTTATTAAAATAGGAATGCAAGTTAATTTAATTTGAATTAGAATTTTTATTTTTAAATATAACCTTTACTTAAAATAAATTTAATTAACTTTTTTTAAATTATTTTCTATAACATATCAATTACTTAGCTTTGAAATTAGTGCATTCAACGCTGGTTTACAAAGTGGTCACGTACAAGACTTTTTGTTATATAGTTTTTCTATACATTATCACTTCTTGAAATCTTTACATATAATAGCGTTTGTTTTGACTATTATCCGTTTTAATAAAACTTTATTTTTTCTAGCACAAGTAGCAGTGTAATTATAAAATGAATTTTAGACTATATATCATAGTTTTGTAATTGCTCATGAACTCTCTTTAATATATATACATAACTTTTGTACGAACAAATATAACAAAACAATTTCAATAAAAAAAAACCTTTTTTCAAGCATACTAGGGAATATAGAATGAGAAATGAAACGGTTCCCTGTATTCACAAAACACGTTTTATATATTGATATACCGATTCAAAGAGTTTAATTAATAACGTTCGCCAAATGGTTTGTTTAATTAATAAACATCATTACTTTCAGACTCCGGACGGTGGACGGGGGATTGGGACAGGCCACCACTTGGTCGCTGGACGAACTAATGTATTGTTATTAAAAAATTGTGATTGATTTAAGCCGATAATTAGTAAATTAAAATTTTTAGTTTAACCTTTTATTTATATTATTTGTATATCCTGTCTGTATATAGGGTTTTTTCATTTTCAACGCAAAAAGTAAAATTTCTATAAAATAAAAAATACGTCTAATATCAACCAATCGTGTTCTATTTCGAAGCTTACAATGTTACATTATGTCCAAAAATCAATATCAATCGTATGGCCTCCACGGCTTTGCATGACATAACCAAAGTCTATATCAAAATTTTGCATAATTCGTTCACTAAATCAGATTGAATTCCATAAATAATAAAACGAATATTTGCTTTGAAATCATCAAATGTTAGTGGTTTTTGCTATAGACTTGCTACAAAACAACCCCCACAAAAATAACTCTAAAGTAGTCAAATGAATGCTTCATATATAAAAGTAATCTGACCGAATTTGGTCAAAATCGGTCCAGTAGTTTTGGAGATATAAAGTAATTTAGGGGCCGACCCCAAACACATCCGAAAAATTTACATCCAGCTTTTTGGTTTATTCGGTTCCTTAGGTATCAAAACGTCAAGATCCAGTGAAAACCGCGTATTCCCAAATCGGACCGATTACAATACTTTCTCTTCTATACCTATAGCGCTATCTAAACGGGAAAGTAAAAATGGAGATGTATATGATTTGTTAGATTTCTTTGAAAAAACAATATCATAGATTTTCCTGACGGTGTGGTAGCATCTCTGCCTTTCACCTACAGGTTCCGGGTTTTAATTAAGCGCTAAGTTTTTTTAACACAGTGTTTGTCAGTCAGATCTTGTGATAACGGCCTTAAAAGCGGTGTAAACGCTTCCTGCTGGCGCGTTAAAATATCGACTTTTTTGAAATATAAATTTTCCTTTGTTATTTATTAATTAGCTTTTATCTCGATTAATTTTGAATTATTACTCTTCCATTTTATATGAGAATAAAGTTAACGCGTCAAATTAAAACAGATAAACACGCAGGGTCAGCCCTAGCGTTTTTGCCGCCGTAGGCAAACCCCAAAAATTCCGCCCCCAAGCTTAAAAAAAATTAAAAATTAAAAAAACAGACTTATAAAAAAAAACCATGTTAGCCAGAAAAATGGCATATAACTGAATTAAGACAATAATACTAATACGATTTACGGAAAATTGTTTTATCGAGAAAAAAAATTACTTTTTTAACGAGTTAACAACTAAAACTAGTACCTACTATTTTCAGAGATAATTTAAATATACTTTTTAAAAAATAAACAAAACTACTAATAAATAGTAAATAACATTATTGTCTAGATAAAAGTAATCGAAATATATTTTTATGAGTTGTGTTTATTTTTTTACTAAAAAATAAATTTTGCCGCCGTAGGCAGTCGCCTACCTTGCCTAACGTGAAAAAATAAAATTTTACCGTTTATCGAAAAACAAACAGAATTTTTCCAAACATAGTTTACAGAAATATACGAAGAAAAAAACAACTTTTTTCAGAACTTTGATACGTTTGCTAACGTAGTGGTATTACAAATATTGCAATTGAAAATAACTCATTGTTTGAAAATCTACTTAGATATACGCTGTCACTAATTTGAGTATAAATTAAATTGTAGTCTCTGTTCTACATTTCACTGTATCACCGACTTGGACGTGCATAAATCAACAAACAAAAACACAAAACAGAATAAACCTTTGTAACCATTCTCGTGGAAACTGAATTCTTACATAAAGTTACCGACCCGCCGTGCAAATCCTAACTTTAAACTTTAAATATGAAAAAGTTTGTACGATCCACTTCTCAATAAGAAATAACATTGCTAATTGCATAAATATTATTCCCATTAATAGTAACATTTCTGTAGTACATTATGTAAAATGTTTGGACCGTCTAATTAAGTAGCAAATTTTCATGAGACGACTAAACCGATTTCATTACAGCGAGTCAAATCACACTGTGTTTCTTTCAAGCGTTTTAATGAAATGCTAACCTTGCATCATCGTTATCATTTATTACGTTTATGAATGAATACCCTATCTAAAATAAAATACTATGTTTTGTGATTATTTGAAAAAGTAAAAAAAAAAATACTAAAATGTACAATTTTATTTTATTTATTGTAAATATATTATTTACGCTATATTTTTAAAAAAATTCAGATTAAGTTTAAAACGATATGTTTAATGATAAATTAATAAAATATTTTTTTATAGTAGCAAATGTTTTAATAAATAAAAAAGTTGTTCAATAGCCGATGATAAATATGATAATTAGTAAAAATGTATCGATATACGCTGAAAGAGGACTATTTTGTAAAGAGGAATTTTAGAGGTAATAATTTTTTCGTTTAATTTTTTTAGTAGCTGGACACATAAGAGATTTGTCAGTCGGTGACTAATGCGACGATGTTGAGGGGGTGAGAGAGGGGTTACAAAGGCAGGTGGCTTCCTTCGCTGTGATTGGCTACCGTAGGCCAGTACTACATCACGCGATACAATTTAAATACAACCGTGTAACGGTCAATATTGCTATGCGGGAAACATTGTTAGTAGTCCTATTTCTTATGTAGACATTCCGTATAATTAAATTAAATTAAGATTAGTCTATTATTTTATACTAATAACATTTTATAAAAATTATAATTAATCTCCTTTAATTTTAATAAACATATTAAAAATATTACGATAGTTTATCCGTTTTGTAAAGTAAAATTTTAATATTAAATAATAACAGATAAATTTTTCCGGTTTTATTTACAATACGACCTCGTAATATCCTACACGTATATTTTAAGGAATATGAGGTTGATGAAATTAATGAGATATTTAAAAATTAAGCCAAATTCTTAAACTATATCTTACTACATTAAACTATATCGACTGGTCGGCCAGTTTTTAATACGATAGAATGTTATAAACTAATTTATAAAATGAAATAAAGCATTAAAGGATAAAAAAAGTAATCGGTAAAACTTGTAATTAACTCGATTAAATTTAAGGTTCTAATACATAGAAGTAAGACGGCCAGATAAATACAACATTGCGTTAGACGCTATAAAAAACCTACATTCCTACATTTATGTAATCCTTTTATGTTTATAACTACAAAAAATATAATGTTATTTAATACTTCAACAAGCATCGAGACAACTAAATAGTGTGCCGACTGACCTCGTTAGGTGGGATCTTTCGTCCGGAAGGTCAGGGTTCGAATCTCAGGCGCGGTTGGAATTTTTAATTTAATTTAATATAATGTATATTATAGAATCGTTGAATTATTTATCAAAATATGAGTTTATATTGTAGCGTGTAAAGCATGTGTTTATTGAAGGCTGTTCTAACGCTCTACGATTAGTCTGTCGGCGAGAAACCGGCGACAGAAGGGCGGTGTTGTCTCCATAATAAAGCGGCTACCAACGGTTAATAATCGTCGCATATTATGTTTGTTAATTCTTCTTATATATATTAATATCTAATACGTTTTTTTATTTTTTTATTTGAATCGACAATATACCGACATCCAGTTCATTTACTTTTATTTTTAAATTTTAATAAAACGTATAAAAAAGCCAATTCTGACCGGAATTCGAACCCGGTAGTACCTAGTACTACATTTTAACTACAGTAAAAAAATTTTTTTTTTTTTTTTTTTTTACTGTTTACGCTCGTAAATACAAGTAATAACATTATAATTTATCACTCTGCTAACATTTAAATATTTTAAAATGTGAGATTTAATATTTCACTAGCGAATAAAATGAAATACAAAATACTGTAAAAATTTAGTAAGAAAACGTATACTTATTTAGAGAACACAATTATAAAAGTAAGAGTCGCTCTTGGAAAGTAAATGTAACATCACAGTCAGTATCATCACCCCTTGTCTTAAACAGTAGTCTACCTCAGACAGCGCGAGAATTCTCTCGCTCATGCTCTCACTCTCTCTTTGGTGCGTGTAAGTGCCCGCAAATTTTGAGGGGTCGAAAGATCATTTAATTCCTTACTAAAAATGCACTGCAGCAATAATTTCGTTATCGGACCTTCAGCATATTTATACCGATCATAGTTCTGTTAAATATTATAAGGAATAAATATAGCCAAATCAAACTTAATTTTAATCTGACATATTTTTTATGAACCGTGTACCGATTGTTTGAAATTATTTCATAAAATAAAAAAAATTATATTTCTCACTGCGACAGGAGAGCAATCCCATCTAGATATTTCTAAACGTTCAAGTTCATCGACGCATTGAATTTATAAACTTTATTCAAACTTTTAGTTAAGAAAATATCTTCCCGTAAATGATGATTTTAAAAACAATAAAAAATATAAACTATAGATTTTATATTTTAATTTATGTAATTATATATACATATACCTACACAAAATGATATAGGAAGAAAGTGAAAAAACTTGGGAACCGATTCCAGAGCTTGAAATTAAGAAGTTCTACAAACTTATGTCCGAAAACAATTTGTTATAGAGTTACGGCTGGCGAATTCGCTAAGGAGAATTAGGAAGAAGCAGTTTCACGTAACTACCCTTTTGAAAACGGAAATGAAGTTCAGTCGTACAAATGACAACTTTACTTCTTTCACCGCAGGGAAGGGTGTATATACCTGTACAACAATTCCAGCCGCGGAGTAATTCGTTGGTTGTGTATACATTAAATAACTGCCGGGTAACCAAGTATCTTACTTGAAATTTACATTGAATTAATCATTCATTATATTGTTGCAATAGTTTCATACTTTTAATTAAGTTCACATTTTTAATTGTATATTAAATATGCTGCCTAGCTAGAACAGACGTAGAACTTACTAATGTTATTTCTTCAACATTTTAAAGGAAATTAAGATTCATACATTAATAATTTTAACAATAATTAAGTTCGTTCATTAACAATTAAGAAAAAAATGACAGATGTTTACATTTAAACAAGCGGACAAATGAATCGTACTTTATTTATGACTAATCATGTCTCTGATAAATATAACAATAAAAAATAATACAATTTATTATTTTTTAATTTCTGAAATTAAAAAAATGATAATAATAAAAAATTTATAAAAGACAATTTTATAAGATGCCAAAAAAATCATATACACCGGGCCCCATAAAATATTATTGGAGGAGACAATCATTAATTTTTAAAGTTTAATTCACTTTTAATAAAATGCCTACAAAGATTTTATGACTTCCAAATTACTTTCCTGTAATCTTTATTTTTATGAAGGAACAGCCTGAGAGTGTAAATGCAGAAAAACGATTTTGTGAGCGGAACAGTCGAGGAATCGATAATTATTTAAATTAACGGGTTGGCCAATTAGCTTTATTTTTGTTACGAGTTAATAATTAATAAATGAATAAAATACAATGAAAAAATTTCAGCCTATAACTAGCCCAAATATAAAACAGAATAATAGCATTTCCTGAATGATGCTGAGGAAACACGTACGACGGAGAGAGTAGTAGCGTCAATGGAAAGTTCTGGGTTTATTCCCAGCAAGATTTGGTATTTCTCATATCCTACAAATCTCGAATGAAGGAGTGATAAGTTAAATGTTAGCACATTACGCCATTATTTACCATCGGCTGTGAAATTACATAACTAATAACTTCGTTATAAATACAAACTTGTTTAAATCTGAGTCTTGGTTAAACAAGCGATTTTTTTTTCAGCATTTTAATAATTATTTTTCTCTCAGATTTCTCACCGCGTTTAAGTCACATAATGTTTGAGGTATGGAGATCCGAATATTAGACAATTTAATAAACATTAATCTCAGATTATGTTTAATTTGAATTATAATTAATTTCTGAATTTTGTTGCAAGAAGATCTCTCTGATAATTCGAGTACTTAAATCAAGCAATGATTAATGTAAATTTTACGGATAAATAAAATATGTAGGTCCGGTTAATCAGGAGATCGGATATATAAGATCAGTGATCATTTTACTAACTGTATTATACAAATTAAAAAATTACCATAAACAAAAACGTTATTTAAGATTTATCAAAGTTCTCTTAGATTTGTCATCGCTTTTAAGTCGCAAAATGTTTGAGATATGGAGGTCCAAATAATCGACGTTTTAATAAACATTAATCTCAGATTATATTTAATTTGAATCACAAATTATTTCTGAATTTTGTTACAAGAAAATCTCTCTGATAATTCGAGTACTTAAATCAAGCAATGATTTATGTAAATTTTACGGATAAATAAAATATGTAGGTCCGGTTAATCAGGAGATCGGATATATAAGATCAGTGATCATTTTACTAACTGTATTATACAAATTAAAAAATTACCATAAACAAAAACGTTATTTAAGATTTATCAAAGTTCTCTTAGATTTGTCATCGCTTTTAAGTCGCAAAATGTTTGAGATATGGAGGTCCAAATAATCGACGTTTTAATAAACATTAATCTCAGATTATATTTAATTTGAATCACAAATTATTTCTGAATTTTGTTACAAGAAAATCTCTCTGATAATTCGAGTACTTAAATCAAGCAATGATTTATGTAAATTTTACGGATAAATAAAATATGTAGGTCCGGTTAATCAGGAGATCGGATATATAAGATCAGTGATCATTTTACTAACTGTATTATACAAATTAAAAAATTACCATAAACAAAAACGTTATTTAAGATTTATCAAAGTTCTCTTAGATTTGTCATCGCTTTTAAGTCGCAAAATGTTTGAGATATGGAGGTCCAAATAATCGACGTTTTAATAAACATTAATCTCAGATTATATTTAATTTGAATCACAAATTATTTCTGAATTTTGTTACAAGAAAATCTCTCTGATAATTCGAGTACTTAAATCAAGCAATGATTTATGTAAATTTTACGGATAAATAAAATATGTAGGTCCGGTTAATCAACAGATCGGATATATAAGATCAGTGATCATTTTACTAACTGTATTATACAAATTAAAAAATTAACATAAACAAAAAAGTTATTAAGTATGATTTTTTTAAACTTTTTAACACTACTACATAAACGACAAAATCATTAATAGTACAACCATATTGTTGAATGAGAATTTAAGACTGACTTTTTTTTTTTTTTTTCATCTTCCTTACTGGTTGCAAGATTTATTATGTAAAGGTATTGAATAAGTCAAACGCAACGGAGTAAAATAAGAGATGCCGATTTTGGCGGGTGAAGAGTCAACAGGGAAGAAAAAAATCAGTATAAATGGCAACATAGCATTTGTCAATCACAAAATGTTAGAATTGTTTCATATACAAGCTCCCTCCCTATTAAGAATAGTATTCTGTGTATAGTAACCGAAGCGCGCGCGCACAATTTTAATTATATATAAATACTGAAATATACTGTTCTATATAAATATAATTTTTTTTTCTCACTCAAAATTTGTTATAGCAAAACCTTTGTAATTACAAAAATTAAATCAGATAAAATTTTCAAATTTTTGAGAGAGAGCACTATTTAAAAAATACACTATTCAAAAAATATCACTATTTACAAATATTCACTATTTCCTTCGCTATTTAAAAATATTTTCTTGAGTGACAGAACAATGATAAGTTCGTCAAACTACCTATCCTCTTAAATCTATTCATTTATGAATATTTAACGACACGAATGAGATCGGTGAACAAACGGTAAGCTACTTGGGAATCGAACTAAGGAGCTCCAGTAAATCAGAGTATATTTTTGATAACGATACCGATGCAAATTTTTTCTTGCGTAGCACGTTTCATTCTCGTTACCCGACTTAAAACTTGTTAATATATCTAAAATGAAATATTAAATTCGATACTTAAAAACTCTCTTTTTCCTCGTGAAATACATTTTGCTTATATGAGACAGTTAATTTGATACACAATATATTTTACTTTCCTTCTTAATTAATGGTCGAATAACCTAATATATAACGTGATTCGTTTTATTTATTTTTTCGACACAGTTTCACTGCTATTTAGATACATTATTAAGATAAATAATTATTAATTTATTTCGTAAAAATAAACAAGTGTAAACTGGATTCTAACATTTTTAATTAATAAATATTTTTAAAATGGAATATTGAGTAGATACTAATTTAGTAAATACAATGACAGTAATTGTGTGTAAATAACGAACAGAATAAAGACGGTTTATCGGGTGTTACATCGCACTCAATAATCTCAAAGGGGAGGTTTAATAAAATATTTTGTGTATGTGTTTATGTGAAATTTTATTTAAGGTGTATTTACATTATACTGAAGTGCTTTCTTGTTCAGTAATTCTAATCTTTATACGAAAGAATTTTTGTTAAAAATATTGCTTAATTTACTCGTATTTTATTTGAATAATATAAACAAAGAATAAAATAACTGCAAATAATTGTTTAAAAAATTCTAATATTAGAAAAGCAAATAAAACTTACCTTAATCAGTAATAAGGAATATACCAATACAGATGTACAATGGATGCGTTGATTACGTTAGGTTAAAGAACACTGTTGGGTAGAGGCTTTAAAGGTACGGTGAATTGAGTAATTATGTCCGACAGTTTCCCGCCAATAATGCAAGACTAAACAACTGCCTGTATTTCTTTAGTTTACCATCATGACGTTTGTCTTCCTTCCCCCCCCCCCCTACTCTAACGACCATCGCCCGTAAGACACAACAACCACACTTTTAAACAACAAAATTATTCCATCTAAAATTTAGTTCGCAAACTGCTTCTTTCACCCTCAATTTTTTTAACTAGACCATCCATTATGCGTTGTCTAATACTAAATTACTGTTGTTATTTTTAAAATTTATTATCAATCTTGCGGAACTTATATTAATGAGAATAAATTTTCACTTACACTATAAATGTACGTATTACTCTAACAGCCAACCAGACACAAAGGGGTTATAATGAGATTTTCACTTATTATTTAATTACACCTAATTATCAGTTTATATAAGTAATCAAATACATGTAAATACGGACCCTCACCCACGCGTACATTTTTTATTATTAACTATTACTGTATTTGTCTAAATATGAAATCAGGGATTAAAAAAAAATAGTATTATTTTTTTTAGATGTAACGTGACCTCTACAATATTAGAGAGGTAGTTGCTTACCTGCTAGACTAAATGTTCCGGATTCGTTACTCGGTTAGGATCTGGAAAATTTATAATAGCGCATTCTCTAATTACTTTAATAGTTATCAGCTCAAAAAGAAAAATAACAAAGCCACATCTGTTATGACAGATTATAAAAACTACAAATGGTACGTAAAGAGGTAATGATTAGTATTATATCTAAATTTCAAAGTTATCATATCTAGCCGATTTCGGTACTTTACTGTTAAGCCCGTCTGCAATATCAAAATCAAATGGATATTGTACACCCACAGATCTATTTATTAATACACTTTATTACACGTGTAAATCCTAATTTAATTTTATTTAGATCTTTTAAAATATATTTCGTCGTTCTTAAATAATACTTGGCTCTCGATGAATGAAACAATCCAAAAAATAAACTGAAAGTTCATTAAATAATATGGAATTAGATTTAGTCGGATTTCGGATTTTGTAATCTATTTTGTCATCTCCGTAACGGAAAAACCGAATGATATACTGAGGGTTTTGGGTCCGATTCTTGGCTTGAACGATAGCTGACATGTTTAATGTTTTTCTGGGTATTATCAATTAAAAAAAACGTTACCCTTAGGCTGAAAATCTAAGAGTATTTCTCAGCTTGGCGAAAGTTCGTAGCGTATTATGCTTATCCGGCTATCAGTTTTATTCATCACATTAAGACCGTGTAAATGAAAATAAAAAAAGTTAAAAAAATTCAATAAAGTCGAATTCGAACCGATGTGCCTTCCCCTTGTAAGATCCAAATATTTCATTAATTAAAATTTATTTTGGCTATAATTCTGGAACCGATGAAAATAAATATCACTTATGACATATCGTTGAAAATCTCTCATCGAGGGCTTATTACTGCAGTTAAGAAAAATTTTTAAATTCAAATTTTTTTGGACTTTATTGGTTCAGTCGATTGCAATCAAAAGGAGAGGTGCACAACTAGATGTTACAACAGTCCTAAATCCAAAATTTCAACATCCTATGGCTAATCGTATTTGATTTATGCGAGATACATACATATGTACGTACAGACGTCACGCCGAACTAGTCAAAACGGATATTTCTGTTGAAATTTGAAAACAGGAATTTTTCGTGATCACAATACTTTCTTTATTTCGTACAAGGAAGTAAAAAAGCCTAACAATTTAAATAAAAAGATGGCTTCTTAACAAAGATAGAGTGAAAAAAAAAAATTACTAACTGATAACTTTGCTCATAATTTTGATTGTGAGAGGGAGTGTACGAAGAAATGGCACAAGATAGCGTTAGTTGCTATGAGTGCATTCGACCTCTCCTCCTTCGACTTGGTTCGTCAAAACAACTGGTGTGTCAAACTATTTGCTACGTTGATAAAAAATTATATTTGATTATAATATTATTAGCTCCTTTCATTATATACGGCGATTATAGTGAAAATAAACAAAACTTATATAGCATATTATGTGATATTTTCTTTCTGATAACTTATTAATCTAATGTAAGTGTTATTTACGATTAACGTTGTCAAATACAGTAATAATATGTATTTCTTTACGATATGTAGTACCGTGTTTAAACCCGTATCAAATTTTGTTTACTATCAAATTTTATGTGAATCTAACGACGAATTCTACATGTAACTAGGTAAGTTCTTTGAATAACAGTATTTTGTATTAAGAAAAATATTACGCTATTAAGTACAAGTATTAGCAGGAATTATGGTAGTTTAATGAACTAAACGTTTTATTTTTGCTCGATTTGTAAGGCTTTAAAAAATAATTTTTTTTTAACTTAGCCAAACATATTTTTATTCCTGTTATTTTAATTTAAATTAAATAAAATTTATTATAGATTATTTTATAAAAACGATTTGCTTTCAAAAAAGTACCGATAACTAGAAGACGGTTGCGGATTCTTTGGTAGACTAAACTTTTTATTTCTATTTATATGTGCTCTAATAATTGCTGCTTATTAATTATTTCGTGTATCAATATTTATTGAAGTTCTAATCTAACTTTTTTAAAAGTTACGTTTCTGTTAATAACGAAATCTTTTGCCTGTCTGCATTTCGTGATTAATAAATTAGGTATCTATTTTAGAAAGGTATCGTTCAGTACGAAATAGTTTACAAATTTTTGGCACTTTTTTTAACTTATATTAATGTATTCTGCAGATCAAAACGGTCGGATTTTATTTTAGATGGTCAGATTTATTATTAATTTTTTTATTCGACAAAAAATTTTAGCCGATATTTTTGTTGTGATTTCTTTTTATTAATCGTGATAACTTACGATGTACAATATAATAAATGAAAGCGACTTTTAAAATTAACCTGTATGTATTAGCTGAAGAACATCGCCAACGGTACATGAACGGGTAATGGTAAGGCTTTCAGTTATTTAATTTTATCTAATATTCAATTTATATATATATATAATTTCAACAGCACATGATATCGTGATGATTGCACGTATACATAAAAGCACATTCGCCTGCGTGTTTTTATAATCCTTTTTACTTCCTTCCACGAAGTAAAGTATTGAGATCGCAAAAAATTTCGGTTTTCAGATTTCAACGGAAATATCCATTTTGAACATCCCTGAATCCATTTTGATAGTTTCGGCGTGACGTCTGTACAAATACGTACCTACGTATTACGACTCAAAAACGATTATGTACGACTCAAAACGTAGCATGTTGATACAGGACTGTTGTAAAATCTAGTTGTGCACCTTCCTTTTTGACTGCAATCGACTGAACCAAAAGTATTCAACAAAGTCCAAAATCCAAAAACATTTTGATTTTGGACTTTTTCTTAACTGCAGTAATAAGCCCTCAACGATATATCGTAAGAGATTTTCAACTGTAATAATCATAAGGAATACTTATTTTCAGTGGTTCCATAGTTATAGCCAAATAAAATTTTAATTAATGAAATATTTGGAGCTTATAAAGGAAGGCACATAGGTTTGAATAAGACTTCATCTCCTTTTGTTTAAAATTTTTTTTTTTTAATTATAATTATTTTTTTAATAATTATTAACCCGTGATTGTAAAAAAAAATACAATAAATAATTATTCAATAATAAAAAAAAAATCACAAGTTATTACTGAAATAAAATTTTAAGTACTTTTAAAAATGTGTATGTGTAATTTAATAGGCACCATTACACATGTGTATATGTAACAGATTTGGTTAAACATCTGATTTCTTAATACTAATTGAAAATTATAATTTAGAATCGTATTATTTTTGGATTTTCTATTTCAATTTCTGTTTAATTTTATTTAATTATTCTGAATTTCCGTTTAATTTTATCTACATTAAAGTTAACTACAGCGACTGAAAAATAGACTCTCACAAGAACAACATAGAAACTGAAGCATACATGCCCGATCTTTAATAAATTGCAAAATATTTTCTTATATTTTAGTTCATTACTCCTCTGATACTGTCAGACAATATTCTCTCTTAGTCGGAGTCGATCATTTCGTTTATTTGTTTTTTGTTGCCGATCATTTAATCGCTCTTTGGTTTGATATAATTCTTCTGATCTTAATTTGCGTATACGTTCTCTAGTTTTCAAATTTTTTCCATTTTTATTCATCATCCGCTCTTAATCGTTTTATTCTTTCTTTGTTTGCATCATTTTCTTCCCTTTTTTAACTTTTTTAGTCTAAATATATTAATTTATTAATAATTATTAACCTCTGATTATAAAAAATAAAATACAATAAATAATAATTCAATAATAACAATAAAAAAATACGATAAAAAAGTTATTAGTGAAATAATATTTTATGTACTTTTAAAAATGTGTATATGTAATTTAATAAACGTACAAGGAAGTCATGTGGTGTCCACATTAGATTTTTTTTGATAAATATTACTAATATTACTTACTCTGATAAATATTATTTTAATTTAAAGCAGAAATTTAAAAAATCGAAGTGTAATTAACAATAAAAATGTAATATCGCTGAGTCGGTGTCACAGAAAGCGTGCTTGCTTACTACATCTTACATCAAAGGTCTTGGGTTGGATTCGAGATTTGTATCTGGACAATTTTCCACAATTAAACTAAAGTTTTCAATAGCTAATCATCTTAATGGTATGGACATCATTTGACTTCCTTGCACGCTTATTAAATTATATTATACACATTTTTTTAAGTGAAAAGTACATAAAATATTATTTCAGCAAAACTACCGATATTTTTCCATTTTGTTTTTTTTTTTGTTGAATAATGAATAATTATTTATTGCAATTTTTTTTACGATCAGTATTTTTTTTTTGTTATCAGTATCGTAGCATCTGTTAAAAATCATTATTGTATGCATTATGAACGTAAAGTACAATAAAAGTGTTCATGCAGCCCGTTTACCTCGTTTTATTGTTAACACGATTTTTCCGTCATGGAAAATATGATTGCTTATACCTCGACCATGAAGGTTAACAGAAAAACGGTTTTCACCATTGAAATCATGCGTCATACGTCCAACTTCCTATTTAAAAAAAATTGATTCAATACGGCGGACAAAATTTAAAAACAGATTAAAACAAAATCAGATCAAAAAAAAAAAACAGATTAAAACAGACTTAAACAAAATTTAAGGCAGATTTTTTAAAATTATGTAGAACTCCATTTCTTTCCGTTTCCAAATACCTCTCAGATACGCAGTATAAAGCTATTCCCGTACTGAAATATCACCCGGTATATAGAAAAGAACATGTCCTGAATGATCGACTGATTCATTAACGTCCAGTAAAAGTACTGAAAAACGGATGAAATTTTGAATTTTGTTCTTCTTACGGTGTTCCATTTCAGTAAAATGAATTTCTTTAAATTCCCAGTATATAGAGTTAAAACGGAGTAACAATGAAACTTAGTATTTTTTTTTTTATTTTTAGTAACAAATGAAGATATCAACTTGGTCTTTGGCGTATGTAATTCTCATTTAAATATTTAAAAACAAGTTTCTTCATTTTTTGAAAATCAGCCATAAAAGTAATAAGAAAAGTAAAAAAAGCATATTTGAGCAATCCTTGCAAATTTTCCCCCTTTCCGACTATATTAAACGAGATACGTATTCGCTAGATTGGGGCTTACAAAATACTCTTTCAGATATATATCGAAAAAACAGTTTCGGGATTTTTTAAGGGGTGCAACGGCTTACAATATATACGAAATTTTTTCTAAAATATTTGTTTTATAAAGATTGATTATTGAAATTGATAGATTAATTTGTACGGGTGTTTAATAATGTTACTTTCTTTATCATTAAATTCAATATTAGCAGTGTTGAGTAAGTCCGCTCAAAACTTATGTTCCCAATTAATTGCATTATTACGAATTATATTGTTATTATGTTTTGTATTTTCATTCATTACACCGCTATTCATAACAGATAACAATCTCTTGTTCATCTAATTAACAAATGATTGTTAAATATATATTTAATTAACATATGTTCCTGAAGATGGAAACAATATTTACCGAAAGTGCTAGAATATAATCTCGACTAATAATTGTTGTTAAGCGGAAATTATAATTTATAGAAACCTTTTATAAACTAATATAATATGCTTAATACTAATATATAATATTAGTAATATAATTACTAATTAATATGCCGACTATTTTGAAACCCGCATTCTTCAGCTCGTTTAAAGTTTCGGGTCCTGTGCTGACCAAACTGTTGCTGGGAAGAAATTACAAAACACTGATATTTCTTACAAATTGTGTAGGCTTTTTTTCAAATTAAATAAAATTAAATTAAAATTATCATCGGTGGCTAATCGATTCTTTTCGACTACGATTAAAGAAGACTGTATAAACTGTATCAACTGTATAAATGAAGGACACAAAGAACGATCTAATTTTGTCTGACATATTTCGGAAATAAAAATTAAGATAGTTCCATCATTATAACGAGCATAGTTACTCGATAATTGTCCGATTCCCGGCAAGTTCTGACATTTTTTCATTTATCATTTTATCTTAATGATAAATGATAATTATATCATATATTTAATCTTCATCGTTAAATATATAGCTTCTAGGAAGTTTTTAGTAGTATAATAAAAATAATTTAAACATATTTTTCACTCGTATTCCAGTTCATGCGGTGAACGTGTTGTTTACTACTACTTTGACCTTGCGCCAAAGTGCAAATGATGTTTTGCGTTTTTAGTAGTACGTAAGTCCCAAGCAACCTTTCAATCTCTCCCTGTTTCTGTCTGTCAGTGGGTGTGAGTGAAATATTTTTAATAAATTACATCCTAGCAGTTTTTTTTTTGTCTTCAGTCATTTGACTGGTTTGATGCAGCTCTCCAAGATTCCCTATCTAGTGCTAGTCGTTTCATTTCAGTATACCCTCTACATCCTACATCCCTAACAATTTGTTTTACATATTCCAAACGTGGCCTGCCTACATAATTTTTTCCTTCAACCTGCTCTTCCAATATTAAAGCGACTATTCCAGGATGCCTTAGTATGTGGCCTATAAGTCTGTCTCTTCTTTTAACTATATTTTTCCAAACGCTTCTTTCTTCATCTATTTGCCGCAATACCTCTTCATTTGTCATTTTATCCGCCCGTCTGATTTTTATCATTCTCCTATAGCACCGCATTTCAAAAGCTTCTAATCTTTTCTTCTCAGATACTCCGATCGTCCAAGCTTCACTTCCATATAAAGCGACACTCCAAACGTATACTTTCAGAAATTTTTTCCTGACATTTAAATTCATTTTTGATGTAAACAAATTATATTTCTTACTGAAGGCTCGTTTCGCTTGTGCTATTCGGCATTTTATATCGCTCCTGCTTCGTCCATCTTTAGTAATTCTACTTTCCAAATAACAAAATTCTTCTACCTCCATAATCTTTTCTCCTCCTATTTTCACATTCAGCGGTCCACTTTGTTATTTCTACTACATTTCATTACTTTTGTATTGTCCTTGTTTATTTTCATGCGATAGTTCTTGCGTAGGACTTCATCTATGCCGTATATTGTTTCTTCTAAATCCTTTTTACTCTCGGCTAGAATTACTATATCATCAGCAAATCGTAGCATCTTTATCTTTTCACCTTGTACTGTTACTCCGAATCTAAATTGTTCTAGCAGTAAACATAATTATTTATAAAAAATTTAATTTTCTACTTACCGGTTTATGTATTCCTCGACGTTGTTTACATTCGCAGGATGCGAATATTTTTTTGGAAATACATTGAGTAAATTGAAATACATAGTAGAAAGCATTACTAGTTAAATTATAACAATTTTAGCGAGGTATGTTTATCGCCTAGTAACTTGATAAACGTAATACAAAATTATATGCAGCTATTATTCTTTGATGTTAATTTTGAATATTTTTTTAATTTAATTTCAACAAAAACTTTTCGGTGTATATATATATATATATATATATATATATATATATTATTTACATATTTATATACATACTTTATATATAATATATATTATATACATATATATATATATATATATATATATATTATTTACACATTTATATACATATTTTATATATAATATATTATATATATATAATTTCTTCACGAAAGTGAAGATAAAAGAAAATCGAAATTTCAGTGAAAAAATAGTAATCATTTTTACAGTATAACACACACACACACACACACACACACACACACACACACACACACACACACCCACACCCACACACACACACACATATTATTATTATTATTATTATTATTATTTTATTTTTAATAGTTATTATTTTCAAAAGTATTATAGTAAATCATTTTTATGATGTTAAAGTAGTTTGCACATTATTTGAATTTCGTAATCTTTATTAAATATTTTATAATTTATCATTATAAATTATAATCTTGATAACAAAAAATAAATTAAAAATAATTTGATACATGTTATTACTTTACTTGTTTGATGGTGTCGGCATGTCAAGCGTAATCACAAATAATGTCGTACATTACAAATAACGATGCGTCAGCAGTTTGTACGTGATTCGCAATACTGTATTTATTATTTTGTTACGGCTCTAAAATGGTTACTGATGTAAGAAATATTTATTTTCTTTGTGTTATTGGTTTACTACTTTAAACAGCGTTTTTCAACCTTTCAGTATTTGCGACCCAAATTTCAATCATAATTTTCATCGCCCCTCTCATACAATAAATATGTATTTTGAGTATTTTGACATGAAAGCTACACACGACCTTAATTACAAACCTTACAAATTGCCAAGAATAAGTAAGTTTACTGATATTTGCCGACTCCGATCCGCCCGCTGCATTGACAAAACCAGAATCGATGCCTCTCTATTGCTCTCAGTCATACGTCCGCCATATTGGATATTTTCGCGACTTCGCGATAAGTTCCGATTCGTCTCGAAAATTCTGGAACGTCTGCGCAAACGTGTATAAATGCTGCACCTCGGTCGAGTCGATCCTTATATCGCTATTCGAATCTATCGTGAATGCGTATGTTGTAATTTGCGATTAACGATATAAAATATTCACGGCGGTAAATTTATACAGAATCACGGATAAATTTTTAAGCGGGTGTAAGCGAGCATTAGACGATATTGAAGCATCAACAGGTGCACAGAGGAGGGTGGTTCTGAAAATAAAATCAAAAAATATTCTCAAGAAATCTTAAATTTTGGATTTACTAGTACTGAAGTAAATAAAAAAGAAAAGCCGTGCGTGTCATTTGCTCAAATGGTTTTCAGCAGTTAGCATGACACCTAATAAACTTAAACGACATTTGGAAACGCTTCATAGCGAGTACGGTAACAAACCCCGAGAATTATTCGGATTAAAATTAAAATCACGAAAGACAATATCGTTGTAAAAAATACCTTGTGAAAAAAAGCCGTACTTGCCTCTTACAAAGTTTCATGTAAAGCCTCACACCATCGGTGAAAACTTACAATCGCAGTCCATACCTCTATCAAATTACTCTGTTGCCCGTCGAATCGGCGATGTAGCTGAAGATGTACAGCATCAGCTTTTCGGGAAGTCGCGTGACTAAACGTTTTTCAATTCAGCTTGATGAGACAACAGATAGCGATAAATAGCAGAAAGTATTTCGTTGACTATGTTGCGATTTTGTGATGGTATGTCAACGGTAGAAGAACACCTTTAATGCAAACCGATAGAACTCGAAGCAACAGCGCTCGCATTATTTGCTATTTTAAATGATATTATAAACGAGGCAAACGTAGAGTAGAAAAATTGCGTCGGAATATGCACCGATGGTGCTCCTTCAGTGTCTCTAAGATTCCAAAGCGCTTACGAAACAAAATCTCCACAGCGTGTCTGGATATATTGAATGATCCGCAGAGAAGCTCTGGTTTCCAAAGAAATGATTCGCGGTCTGAATATTGTGTATTGTGCTAACCCCTAAAATCAAGAATCTTTTCTGCACTTCGTAAAGACACGGTCGCAGTACATTCACAGCGTTACTATCTCATTGCGGGTCGATATGTTTATCACACGGGAAATTTTTTCAACGTGTTTATGAATTAAGAGATAAAATCACTATTTTTGTAGAAGAGGAAAACCGACCGGAAGCCGAGAAGTTTCGAGATGGTTTATTTACGATGGAACTGACCTACTCGGTCGATATATTTGAGAAATTAAATACCTTGAATCTTCAGTTCCACGGAGCAAATACACATATGTTTGGTACGAGTGATAAATTTAATGTTTTTGTAGAAAATTGGAATAGCGGAGCAGAAATTTAAAGTAAAAAGATCTAGAAATATTTGTAAATGCGAATGAACGTGTTAAAACTTACAGGGCCGAAGAAAAAAATTTAAAAGTTGTTTTTTTAACCGTTGAAAATCATTTAGCGGTGCCGACAAAGAATTTTAAAAAGTTTTTCTTGCTGATGAAAACTCGATAGCAAGTTACGAGTAGCTTAGGTTTCCGTTCCAAAATACTACCTAAGGGCTTTCAAATGCCGAAGAAATCTTCATAGTCTTCGTAGAAAGTGGCGTAAGCAAAAGACAATCTATTAAAAATCGCTGTTTGAATTTTGTTAGGGGTAGATGGATTTTGTACAAAAAACAAGAGCGTTTCGTGTACGGTTACCGTTTTCAACATCCTACCTTAGCGAAACCGGATTTTCTGCGGTGGCTGCTTTGAAGGCAAAATATAAATCTCGGCTAAATATAGAAAAAGAATATAGAAAAAAGAAGAGTGTTTGTTTCGAATATTAAACCTTCCTTTAAAAAACTTAACTCTGCCAGACGGGCCCAAGGGAGTCGCTAATAATTATTAAACTAGTTATAAATGTATTATATCAGTGTAAATGTATATTTTATTATTTATTATGTAAGAATGTATTTTATTTTGCTTTCCTTTCGGCAAATTAATACATTTTTTTAATAATATTTTCTTTTCGATATGCTCGCGCTCTTATTTAATGTTATCAGGCCCCCCTACGAAGCGCGCTCCACAGCTTGAGAAACAATGCAATAAACCGCTTCCGTTTCGAAATGCAAGTTAGGTCAACGGTTAAAAATTCGTTGTTGTATTATGTTCGGGATAAGGGCTATCCTAGCTGCTGTTTGTAGCAGTGAGTTTTACTGCAACGTGTGCGATTGCATTAGTGCAGTAATATACCGGGTGAGTCGATTTGTTACTCCTTACCGGTATTTTTTTAATACGTTATTGTCTATCGCGGTTTGTCAGCATCGATATAACCTAAAATATAGCTGCCGTGTAATTAATTAATAAATAACCTCGATTCAGTCGGTGCGAAACGAAAACATCAGATAAAAAATGAATTATTTTTACAGTATTTATTGTTATTTACTTTTATTAGGCTATTAACTCAAATTACAAGATAATGGTTATTGATTGTACTGAAAAGCGGCCTATGAACAACAGACCGCTTTTTCACATATTAATATCGATTAACCAAAACGATCTTAAAAGTAATTCAATCATTTGGACTTAATATTGTAAGTCCAAATCTTTTACGTAATGTACACAACGGAAATGTTACTATTAATGAGAATAATATTCATGTAATTAGCAATTTTTGTCTTCCTGAGCGGTGGATCGCGCAAATTTTATCCGTATTTTAAGTTAGGATTTGTTTGGTGCGGTTCGTAACTTTACGTAATAATTCAGTTTCCACGAGGAGGTTTAAAAAGGTTTATTCTATTTTGTGTTCTTTATATTTTGTTATTAATGCACGTCTAATTTGCTACATTCAGTAGAACGTAGAGAAGATACTATAAACTAATTTATTTACTCTCAAACCTGTAAAACTGTATACCTATGTTTCAAGCGATAAGACTAATTTTTAACGATATCACTAAGTAAGCGATCGTATAAAATTCATGAAAAAATGTTTTTCTGAGTATTTTTGTAAAAAATGTTTGGAAAAATTTATTCTGTTCTCTGATAAATTATAAAATTAATATTTTTATCTGAGATAATTTAAAGTAATGATTTATTTTCATGGAAAAATAAATAATAATAATAATAATAATAACGGTTAAAAATTAATCTGGATAAAAACAAATTAATAAATAACAAAAGAAAATTGATATTTTAACATGCCAACGAAATTATAAACACCACTTCCCTATGTACGTTATCTGACTGAGGAACACGGTTAAAAAAAAATGACTTAGGACCTATGATTAAAAAAGAATTTCCTAAATACATTTTTTATTCTGATAAATTTATTAAACTGAAATGGCAGATGTGCTCCTCTGCGGATAAAAAAAAACTGTCTAGCATTTGTGTGGATTCCCATAGATTTACAATAAAAGTTGAATTTTATTCAGACAGATTCCAGTTCAATTCTCTATTCTTGGCGATAAATAAATTACTTTTTAAATTACGAATAATGTATTATAGATTTCATTAGTATCAGCGGTTCGGTAGCGAATCTAGCTGCAGGACATGATGTCATCGATGTAATATTTATATAAAAAATTTAATATTTATATTATCGTTCGATAATTTTTTGGCGTATTTCTCACAATGTGATCGTTTAAGATTTCAGAGTCGATTTTCGGTTGACGTTCATCGTTTATCGGGTTTATCATTTGGGTAATATATTTGCAAGGTTTCTTTGCGTTACCTTATACGTTCAGAGATTTATTATTAAAATACTCAATTTTTTATTTTGAAATTACATTATTCGAAATAAATGTATTTTTTATAGTTCTTTTTCATTCTGATATTAAACGGTTGTTTAATTTTTTTGGTAAACCTACTGTCTTTCTTTCCTGTGCGTGGGGTTGTCCATTTTTAAGCGGTTGCTTTTTACGGGATATCATAAATGTATAAGCGTAATCTCTTATGTATTCTGTCAGTGTGGTAGTGAAAGTTTTCACCGAGTCGGCTATATTATCCGAGTTATTAGAATAAATGCTTATCTATATTTCTTGTTCTAAATTTTCATAATTAAGTTTAGTTACGTTAGTGATGGTCGAATTACTTTTAAGCTTGTTTGGTTTGTCGACATTAGTATGCACTGAAGTGGAAAAGCGATCTGTTTTTTCCGTTTTCAAAACGGTATTTATGTTGTTACTTTTAAGGAAAATACGGTCGATACATGAAATATTTTCAATTTGAACCGTATTGTGTTTATTTATCTAGGATTTAAAACCATTTATATGTAAGGCGGTTAAATATTCATTTGTCGGTTTATTGTCGTCTAAAATATTTATATTCATATCTTGAACAAGAATTTTTATTTATAAATAAATACGACGTGTGACAGTGGTTTTACTAGTAAGTTTTATAAAAGGGATAAGCTAAATCAAAGACAGTTATATTCAGTTTGTTGAATTGACTAGCGTATTATTAACAACCGAAATGGAATTGGAATGGTGGGGGAGAGGTGAAATAGAAAAGAGAGGGAATTTCGTGAGTATATATATATATATATATATGGTTTTAAAGGAGAAGCGACGATGATGTAGTCTCACGTAAAGATGTGTACAAATTAATAGTTATTTTTTATTTTTTAATAAATGTAAGAATTTTGAAGTTTATTTAAACCAAAATATTTCAAAATGTGGCAGATTTTAACTACGCATTTAAACGAAACAAAATGTTAACAGCAATAAATATTTACTACTATTCAAATGCAAACCTTAATCGTTGGAATCTAAATAAATTTAAATAAAATTAATTATTAATTAGCTTTAAAAATAACTGATTTATTGCTTTATTGATTTTTTTTTCTATTTCGTTTATTTTTCTAAAATATTTAATTCTTTTGTTTTGTAATTTTGAACATATTGTTTCGTTTAATACCGATTAAAATCTATCGCATTTTCAAATATTTTTTTTAATAAACTTCCAAATTCTTTTGTTTGCGTTATGTTTCTGTGCAGTTTATTCGTACTGTTTTACTCGAAATCAAATTCTCTACAGATTTTGTTTAAAACCTTAATGTGTTTATCCCCGTTTAACAATGTTATTTTAAACCAAACGTAAAATAGTGTTTTTTTTTTTCAACTACAATCTTTTGTTTTATTACACCAAATTTCTCAAAAACACAGTTTCTCAAAAAATACAATTCTAAGACCTACGTTTTTCAATTTTTCAGGTCAGATTTCATATAAAACTACAACTTCTCCCTTAATTTGGATGCCAGTATTACAGTCTAGCTTAATTTTAGGAATGGAATGGAATGCAAAGTTGGCAGGAGTCTATTACTCCCTACTTTATCGCAGAACCTGGACAGAGTCCCTTGCTGCTGGATCATTCTAATCGGGCTTGTTTTTTTTTTAAAAGGTTATCTTTTTTAATCTCGGATCTAATTTTTCAAGTTTTGTCTATTATTATTTTAGTGAATTTAAGACGGATTTAATTGCATTCCAATCCGTTGTTAAACCAGCGTTATCGAACCCATTTCATGGGCCGACCGCGGAAGGCTAGGCTTATAAAGCCTGTCCTTCCGACGTATTTCCCCTTCAGACCGTCCACTGAAGTCCTTTCGGTGCTAACTCTTTAATAGGCTAGCAGGAATACGCCACAACGGGGCACTAGCTATAAGGAGGGAGCAATGCGTCCCCTTTTCCGGAGGAGTCGCAATTGCTGGGTTATTTTGTCTTATTGTAAGTTTTGAAATAGGAGAGGTTGTGTAGAAGCTCTTCATCCGCTTCTGGTATGGCTGCCCTTCAGGACGCATCTCTGCTGGGCTCTGTTCCGGACTCCAGTCCGTGATGTTGAGGCGAGTGGTTGGTCTTCCTTCTTCTACTTCCGAAGACCTCTTCGTTCTGCCCTTAATTTTATGGAAGGCACAGAAAGCAGGGCGAAATCTTTCGCCAACCGACATTCGTTAACGAAGCGTTTCCGAACATATATTAGTATAAATTTTATTTTCACCGGTATTTCACGTCCTAAATATTTGTTATATACTTGGTGAATCACTCTGTATTAAACAGATAACCGATATGTGGAATGCTAGAACCACGTTGAATGTTTTCCTTTAAATACAATATTCTGGAAGTGTATTTTTCTTAATTTGAGACCGGTAAGCCGAGTTGTTTTGTGCCTACAGTGTTAGAACAAGTCCTGAAAGTTTGTTATATTTTTCGTGAATATCTGTACATTCCTGTCTTTTTAATTTCTCTAACGTTTATTTTCTTCTGCTACTTTTTCGATTAAATTTCCTGATATCTCAAAAAGTAAAGAAAATTCAATTTCAATCCCACACTCACCGTGTAACCGAAACTAGAACCGTAATTTTCTTCGAAAATTCTGTAAAAAATGGATGTGTTTGAAATCCAAATTAATTATTTAAATACAAACGCGTGAAATAATGTTAAAATATAATGTACATTAAATATAAAAGATTACTACAAAATGATTTAAAATTTCGGTATTAAAGATTACTTTGAGCGCATCTTTTAGTACACGTTGAACGGGAAACAGATAAATCGTGTTTTTTTGTTGTTTTTTTAATTAATATTATCTAAAAATTCATTAACGTTCCCGTAAAAAAAAGTCTCTTATTCTATTTTAAATACATCGGTTGGAAGATTTTTCAAACGATTTGGAAATTTATTAAAACGATACCATAAGAAGATCCTTTTATCGTAAATATAGTATCGAGTTATAAACGAAAACAGTTCCGTCGTCCGGTTTTGTAAAGGTAGATATTGTTATTTTTAAAAGTATAAGCGACCACTTTTTTTAACAAAAATTAGTCGTTCATAAAGATTGCAGAAAAAAATTAGCTATATGGATTAACAGATTTAAAAAATCCAAAACTCAGTTTTCGATCCTTCGATTAGCATCTTTTCTCATCGTAAAATTTTATAAGTCGATTGTTCTGACTCCTTTATTTTTTCTAAATGTATTTAACACTTGAATTAATAATTAAGAGCATTCTGTACCTACCCGTTCAGAAAAAGAAAACACGTCAGACGGACTTTTTAATATTATGGGAGATATTAAAATATTTCCAAACTTTTTTAACCGATTTGGGTGAAATAAAATTGATTTTGCAATGAAATTATCGGGTTATTAGATTTGATTTCTAAATTGTATTAAATTTATCTTGAAATTATTAATTTACTATCAAACTTAACAAAGTTTGCGAATAATTTTCGTTAGATATAATGAAAAAAATCAAAATTTTAAAAAGAAAGTTTAACAATATAGACTTTAAAAAATGTATTTTTGAGAACCGCAGAGTTGAACATTTATAAAACTAAAAGAGGCTTCACAAAAAAAGAGCTAAGAAACAACCTTAAAGTATCACATAAATGAAAGAAAGCCACCGGTTTAAACATTTTTTTTAAAGTTTAGAAGAAACTAAAAACCAAAGGAGACAAAGTACAAAAGAAAACTTAAAACAGCTAATCCGACTATAATGTAAACGAAAACTAAAATAAGTAAAAGAAACATAAAACCAGAAACGGCAGAACGATAACGATAGCGGAAGGCTGGGATTAAGTGACATTCGAGGCTTAACGCAGGTACCGAGTCGACCGGTTGATCGAGTTCGAAACCGGGGCACACCAAGTTTAAGTATTATTCATTTATTTAATTCTACCGCTCACCTGTGTCGTCAAAACATAGCAGAAGACTAAAACAGAATTTTTTGGAGGTTGGTGTGGATTTTTGAAAAAAAAAATTTTTTTTTTTAAATATTATTTTTTAATCGTTAACAATTATTTTTAACAATCATATGACCTTAATTAGGCGAAAACTCCAGATACTGAAAGTGACCTAGCTCTACAGCCGCGACTCCTACGGAGCACAGTTGAAAGTCCATTGTCAGCTAAATATTAGTTGATATTTTGTGCGGACTCGGCATGCTGATATGTTTGACGCGATGAATAAGGCGACAGGAAACATTTCAGTCCTCACATTTCTTAGTAAATGCGGCACGGAATGTTTGTTATTCTTGAGGATGACTCTACCAGTTTTAGAAGTAACTCGTGATTCATGTCAGGTCATCTAAAAAATTTATGCTTTTATGGAATTTAATCATACATACGAATGCGTAATCATATTTGCTGTACAATGTTACATCAAATATTATTGGAAACGTCAATGATCGATATTTTATGAAACAACATGGCATTTACAATCAGTATTAGTAATATTTATTAAATTAAGAAAAACTGACTACGTATGTTTTGAAAATTCAGTTGTGATGAATACAAAGATTTTTTCAAAAATGTAATTTTCGGTCGTTCAGTAAAGTTTTAAAAATTTTATATATATACTCAGCATCAGGAATGCTAAATATAATATTCCACGCAATGTAACATCTTTTACATTAAATACGGGCAGTACATGTCTACCGATGAAGTACATATCTTCTAATTTAAAAAAAATTAACATTTTTTGGTTTTTATAAATTTTTGAGTATTTACCATCCTGAAGAGTATTTTCTGTAAAATACACATAAATACTTTTTAGTATCTGTAAATACTTAAAAAGGAAGCGAATAATAGCTTTTTTCTTCTTTTAATTACTACAAAAATTTTAACAGATCGATCAGATCGATCTAAAAAGTAGAATCAAGTGCTGAGCGTTGTAAAATGGATGAGTTATGCGTAATCGCAAATTTACATAGAGCGTAGATCCTTTCGGCGCTAGCAGATATAAAGAATATCTTTGCTTCAAACAAAATCGGTTGAATATCTATGTAATCGGTTTCTGTCTGAGGTAAATAAAGGAAAGGGTGAAGGATTAAATTGTTATCAGAAGATGAAAATATTTCTTGATCCGGGGTTTCAAAGCGGCATCAGCAAAGATTGTGGCTTACATAGAACTGTCGTCTGTAAAACAGTCGACTATGTTCTGCAAAGGTTAACGGAAAAAGCTCCCGATCGGATCCATTTTCCGCGAACTGCCGCTGAAATCGACGCGAAACAAAAATAGAATACGCTGTTCAAAATGCCTTGTATAATCGTTCTAGTTGATTTCACCGACGTAAAAATAAAAAGTCCGACTAACTATTTATCAAGTTTTTGGTTTATTTTTTGATAGCCGCCTTACTTTGGTCAAACACATGAAAGAATTAAAAACAAAATGTTCCAAACTTTTAGATATGCCGCGAGTTCTTAGCAACACTAATTGGGGAGCCGATCGGTCATGTACGATACGTTTTTATTATTCCTTATTTCGGTATCCTTTATATTACGGTTGTGTCGCCTACTCTTCAGCGCGTCATACCGTGTTTAAAATGCCGGATGCTGTACCTCATGCTTTCCTTCGGCTTGCCAAAAATGCATTTAGATCCAGCCCTGTCGCAAGCTTACTTGCTGACTGTGGTGAGCTATCACTTTGGGATAAACGGGACCAGCTTTTGGTTTCTTATTTTTCCTGCCTCAAGAACAGCCAAATCACCCGGCTTTTGACACGATTCTTTGGGAATCAACCTTACAAATTTTACGTTTGACCTTACGATTTACAATAAACAATCAACACCACCTAACGTCTTCCAGCAAACGTTTCATTATATGCTCTCCAAGATAAACCCTGACGCAATAGCTATACTGTGAATATCATTAACCCTAAGTACCGAATTATCCTTATTTGTAGCGAGTCGTGAAGCGAGTGCACTCCAAACTTTAGAAAATGTTTACTCTAAACATCCCTTGGTCGTTGAAATCTATAACGCAATCAGTGAGTCGAACCATCGCAACAAACAAAGAAGTTTCTGTTGGGATTCCTTGGTACGTGGGAATGAACGTGCAGATTCCGCTACTAAAGACGCATGCAATTAACCTCCCTTTACCACTCGTGCTGCTGCTTCTGACTTTATTAATTGTATAAAACAGTCTGTTCGAGCAAAGCGGCAAGGAGACTGGACGGCTACCGTTGGTAACTAACTCCGGCACATTAAGGATTCTGTGTTGCCATAGGACTCTGCAGAAAAATCGTCCTGAGGAAGTGGTCCTCTGCCGATTGCGGATAGGACATACGAGAGTTTCTCACGGTTATCTGATATCAGCAGTAAACGCACCGATATGCATACGATGCAACTGCCTCATGACTGTGCGCCAGATCCTTGTGGATTATATCCGTTATGCGACCTTGCGTCGTAAATTTAAATCGCCCAGGAACGTTCGTCGAATCCCGGGTAACGATAAAGAAGTTGTGGACCGGGTATTTTTATTACTTAGAAGTTTGGTATATTAGATACCTTTTAATACTGTTACGAATTTCGTTAAAAAATTTTATTTTTTTGTTATCCGAGAAGGAGCCTTTTACAATCCTCTTTGTTTGTTAAATTTATTATTTTTATTTTTGGTTTATATATATATATATGAGTTGTTCTTTTTTTATATTATTTACCTTTAAATTTTATCCCGGATAGTAGTTTAAATTAATTTTTTAGTAAAAAAAAAAATAAATGCTGATAAGTTTGGAGTATATCAATGACCAAAGAAGTTTTATAATAACCATTTTAAAACGGTTACTTTTTAATTAAAAAAAAAAAAGAGTTAAAATAGTTTGAAATGTGATAATTAGGATACATTTTTGTTGTTAGCGTACAACGTTTTTTCTAGATAAAGTAAATCATGTAGAATATCAAATCATAATAGTAGAGTGATGATTTTCTGCCTTCGACACCGAAATAATTTTTTTTTTTTTTAATTTATCCGTTATAATCTAAAATATATATTTTAAATACATTCACTTGTGTATATATACAGTATTTGGATATAAAATTAATGAACATAATATTAATTTTTTTTTGGCTAAAGTAGATTAATTTTTACTAAAAGAAATTAAAATTCAGTATTTAATGTATTGTAATATATTTCGTATGATGCAGACTGGATTTATTTTCCCGAAAGTAGAGAAGAAATAAAAGAAGCACAAGAAAAGGAATTAACTTATTTTAAAATCCATACGCTTATAAGGAGAGTGTACAATTTATACTCGTGCAAATTCGTGAAATTTTGAAATTGACGTTCTGTGTTAGGGTTATTGTTGTAATTTTAATCAAAAAGAAATAACCCGTGTCATATTTCGCTTCAGTGACACATTTTGAAATATTCCGTTCACGGACGCAAATTGGAAAAACTAGTGCATCAACTTCATTACTTATAAAATAAAATAACTTTGAAAAAAGTTAAAACGTTAAATTCATTTAAAGTAAAAAGGTATGGTAATCGAATATTTAATGTTTTTAAATATTTCTGTTTGGAGAGTAAAAATATAAAGTGAATGCGCATCCAGAGAGAAAACGAATTTCTCATACAAACAGACGCCCTTTAACATTAGAGTATGCGATTCATTTACATAAGTCATTTAGTAAAATAATGACAGCCAACTTATATTCGTAATTCCTAATTCATTCTGAGTTACGGGACGATACGATGTCACGTAGTTATATAATTACCAAAAGGTAAAATATTTCATTATACAATAGCAATATTTTGAGAACATTATATTTTCCTGCACGATCTCATTTATATGCTGGCAGGGGCGAAAATCTTATAAAAATCAATTACTTTTATAGATATTATACATTAGATGGTAGGATACATAGATATTCATACACATCTTTTTAAAGTACACATCTTTTTAAAATTCATCAGTGTAATAAAAGAAAAATTTTGTAGCTACGAAGAACTGCCACGGTTTACGTTGAAAAATGTATTAATTATTTGTTTTGATTATTCCAATTTGTATTGAGAATGTAATTGTTTTACATCAATACACCTTCCCGAGTAAACGATGTAATTAGCTGCTTACTGTCGTCATAAAAGAATATGCTATTGTATTTAGTCGATCTATTGAACCTCCTCTGTACAACGATCAACAAATTTCTGACAATGTTTTCTAGCATTTATATAATTCATATTATTTACTCAATTTTTTTAAAAACTGTACATAATTCAATATATTAAATTTTTTAACATATATTTCTTTCTAGAAGTTTATAATTTTAAATATTCATACTGTCATATACTTTTGCTGAAATTGTTATCGGATATATTTATTTGAATTAATAGTGTAAACTGATAAGGCATTAATCCGCTTTGGGAGATAGTGTCTGCTAATAATCTTGAGTTAATATTGAAGTAGAATTATGGCCTTTGCGCTGAGATCCAGGGCGTTTTTTCAACTCTGTTGGCTTAACTTTATTAATAATAAGCACGTCACAGAAGTATGCGGTAGTTATTATTCGTTGATTTTTTTAGATGATCGACAAAAAACGAGGTGTTTGCATACCAAAAGATTGTCATCATGATTTCTTCTTCCGATGTTCGGTTTCGGAAATTTTTGCCCCGTGAATTCTTACGCTTTTACTTTATGCTGTCTTCTTGATTCCCGTTCATAATGATGAATTCATGTCTCGTCACACGTTAGACTGCAGTGCAAAAAACAGCTGTACTGTTGTTTCAGTTCCGTGCTCGTGCGAAGTCTTGTCTCCTTATGACATACACAGCACAGAAATAAGGAAATAAGGACTGTCAAAGTTTGGATGACAATGAAGTAAGTATATTATTCAGATTACTCTAGTCACGGTAACATGTGTTATATGCACAAATGAAGCGCATTCACTCATTACTTTACTTGCATTTATAGATCGTGCAAAAACAATCAAACCAACTTATAAAACCTTTCGGATGAAGTTTTGTATTATATAATTTTCATTGGATTACACGTGATGTTATCCATGATAATTAAAAGTGAGAGTTATACGTCGAACAATTTCTTTAAATACAGAGAAAGAAGATATTTTGCCTGAATTTTTTTTACATAATTTCTCCCTCCTTCTCTCTCTCTCAACCATGTTTTGCCACTTTCCATCCTCTATTATATGACATTATAAATGGTATCATTTCACATGTATCAATAGCCACAGGTATTGATAATTTTTTGTTAGGAAGTTACATGGGATATGATTTAATAGTCTATTAAATCAACATGGTCTGTTAATTTAATGTTTAATTTTATGTGTTTTTTTATATTGTATTCACAATGTTTCACTAAACTAAGTTTATCCTTTTTTGAGTATACACAGAACTGAGATTGTTTATAATAGTACTTGTGACTTTTTCTATGATGTGGCTAGCTAATATTACCTGTATATCACTGTAAAAGAGATTTTGGTCTTTATTGTTCATTGTTTGATACTACATCCTGTTTGCCTAATGTAGAACTTTAAACTGTTGCTATAGCTTGGTTTATATTTATTACAGAGGAACTGCAGTAATATATTATAGAAAATTATATATTTTAGTTAAACTGTGCTAAATTCTGTATGGGATGGCTGGTTTTTTTAGTCAAATCTATACTATTAGTGTTCTGTAACGTAAAATACATAGTAAAACTGTAAAAAGTCAGTAGTTCTGTCTAACTGAAATTTAGAATCAGTATTTTAATTAAAATATTTACAGATAACTTTTTGAGTATTATGTCAGTTCATATAATATGTTGCATTTGTCAAAGTCAAATTTAGTGCATTTTTAAACTCCATTCTGTTCCATCATATTTGCAATTACAATAAAATGCTATATGTTAAATTTCCTGTTATGGTTAATATCTTTGTTCATTAATTTTGAACCTGTAATAGGTGATTTACAAAGTTTGATCCTGATGTTAAAACTGTAATGTTTTTTAAACAAATGGTCCTGTTTTAACATTTATTGCCAACACACTGACAAAATATCAAAAGGGGATTTATGTTCAACTTGTTTCTGATTTTTTTTTTTTTTTACTGTAGGCAAAACAAATTTTCCCCTCGTCATAAAACATTATTATTTATCAGTTTTTCAAAATAAAACAGAATAACTTAATTTAAAATTAAAATAATAATTAAAAATAAAAATTGGAATTGAGGTAAAAGTAGGTGAATTAAAATCTATTTTTTATGCTGAATCTTAAAACTGAAAGCAGTTTCATCACCCTCAGATTTTTAGTTATGACCTTTCAAAATGGAATCCCATTATCGCTGTCATGATACTGAGAAAATATACTTTGAAACAGTTTGAAACTCAAAAGTGGAATTGTTCAAATATAAAGAAATGTATTCACAAGAAAGAACAACTTTTAGATTCAAGACGGTTGGACAAATGTTGAAAAAGTTTAGATTTGTCATGTATCTGTGAAAAAAGACCAGTGTCATCTGTGCACCAGTTATAAATACAACTAAAGAGGATTATAATAATTACATAAAAAATAAAAGGGATGCTAGGAAAGAGAAGGAACAAGATAATTGAGTAATGAAGGGGTTAATGTGTTCACAATGGATTTAGGAAAAGTGCTTATGGAACCAAACCTTAAAATTTCAGCTATTTATTACAAACAAACTCTGTGTGGATAATTTTACATTTTATAGTTACAAAAAAAGGACTGCTACTTATGACATGAATCAGAAGGTGGTATCATCTCCCAAGAATTTTCTTTTGTTGTTTGCAATTTTATTTTTTAAAAGACTTGTGTAAAATCAGGTGAAACCGTCTCTTATTTACTGATGGTTGCCCCTATCAGTATAGGAATTTGACATTATCTAATGTTTTTTTATTCATCAGAGTCAAAAGCTGAATATTGTAATTATTCAAAAATTTTGTGGGAAAGGTCAGGATTAAATTATGTATTGTCTATTTGGCCAGGATGTAGTGCAGGAGATCCAAACATAACTGATATCAGATCTATGAGATACAGTTCTGATGGAATTTATTATAAATTAAAATATGTGAGTGGAAACCTCTTCCTAGGCATTTCAGCAAATTTGGAGAAGAAAATACAAAGTTTCTGAAAGCATTATACTCACAAGACTAGAAAAATTATGAACAAAAGTACAACCATCTTTCAACAGTTTAAATTGTTCATTCCAACCGATTACAATTCATTTTATGACAGCTTAAATCATGAGTAATAATTATATTCAAGGAGTTCAAATTCTCATATTTTTGCAAGTTCTGCTACCTCTGTTTTTAGTATTTTTTCTATTATTCTTTTCTTTAATTTTTATAATTTTTTTTATTTTGTTTAATCGAAGTTTTTGATGTGCGTTTGGTATATTAACTTTGGTACGAACAGTGAAGTTAAGAAGAAATGTTTAAAAAGTTATTATACGAGTATGCAATTTTCTTCTTTATAAAACTTGTAATTTTTAACAATAAAAAATTTTACTGTTATTATGATCTTTTATTGGCTAAATTTCCTTCAGCATTTGAAAAAACTGTTATGTCTGCTTTAGGTGCCATTGCAAAATCTGCTAAGTTTTATTTACAAAGAAAATATGGCTACTATCATGGTTTTATAATATTTGAGACCACTACAACTTAATAATATTTGAAAAATTATGAATTAATAATGAGGATAACTTTTAGCTTCCTAGTGAAACAATTTAGCAGGTTTTGACTGCCAGCCAACATTATGAAAAATAAAAAAATTATACAATAAATATATATATATATATATATATATATATATATATATGTAATTTAAATATATATATGTATATAATTCCAGTACTGAACAGGAAAACTTACACACACTCATAATATCATTCAGAATAGAAAACATAACTTCAAATAAAAATGACAAATTATTAAAATACATGTTTTAATGTAATAGATATAGAATTTAATACCAATTGAAGCTGTGGATAATGTGAAAACCAATCATTGGAAATTATTATGGTAAATATTGAAAAAAAAGGAAAATGCATGTCGTATGGAAAGTATTTCATCAGCCTTAAAATAAGCCCATATTGGACATTCTAGCCCAAAAATGTCAGAAGAAAATTGCTTTTAATGATTCAAATAGTTGTTCTCCTTTACCCAACCAAAAAAAACTTATTGGTTTCTCACATCAGAATGAAATGTTATGAAAATCATTACTGTGTTGCATTACAGAAGTAGATTTTACACATGTTTTTGTACAATTCAAATGAATGACTATGATATAGTTTCATACTACTTAAACATTTAAATGTAAAGCAACATTTTATATTATTGTATCATTATCCACCGATAAATCTCAACAGTTCAAAAATTTTGTTAACTCTGATGATCTATAGGAACCAGTTTATTTTATACGGCTAATGCTATTTAAATTTGGCCTTACTTCAAACCCTTCATTTTCCAGGATGGTATTCTTCGAGACATTTTAAATGTCGTTTGACCATCAGGTTATATTCAGTGGTTTTCCATCTTATTCATGACTAAAAATTGAGAAACAATGTTTACTCTTATTAATGTGTTAGACTGAAGTCTATAAACCTGACAGATGAGATAAAAGGAACACCTTATCACAAATACAAACAATAACAGTGGATAAATCTAATATATAAATTTCAATTCTCAAAGTATAAGAATGACTGAATCTACTGATTCTATTTCAACTGTACTTTTTGGCATTTAGCTGGGTCATTTTTCATGGAGTAAAGCCATAAAAACAAATAAAATCCTGCTATAATAATTTTCATAGTTATTTTTACAAAATTATTTAGTTGTAAACTGACAAAACAATGCATAAATATGCAACAACTTTTAATTTTTGTCTTAATTATTTTTACTTTTAGTTTTACATCTTTATGAAATTTTTTTTTCGTTAAGCTTTAAAAACTTTCATGTCTGCTAGCCATCAAATGACATTTTCTGAAGGTCAAAAGAATATTAAGGTTTAACTACTAGCTTGAGTGATAAGAATTTTGATGAAATCATCTATGTTACATTTCAGAAGAATGAAAATATTTTATGAATTGTTTTCATTCTAAAAAAAAAAAATTATGTTTTCAGTCTGAACTTGTCTGCAAATTAGAATAAAACATAGATGGATGGCTTTTAAGGTAAACAATATTCAGTTAAGATAAGAAAAATAGCAAATCAATTTATGTTGTAACAGGCTTATTACTTGAGATGCCATCTATCCAGAGGATGTTTTTGATATGAAAAAGAGATTGGAAAATTTTAATCTATAGGATGAAAAATGGAATGTCTTTTTTAATCTATAGGATGAAAAATGGAATGTCTTGGAACAAACTTAGACAAGATTTTGCTGAAATTATGTAAAACATGACTTTACCTTGATATTCAGTAAACACTTTCACAAGGAAATATAAACAACTGACAAAAATATCACAGTAGGTAAAAAAAAAGATGATTAGCAAAGTAAATAGATGTAGCAAATTTTTGAGGCAATGACAATAATTCATTCTCTCACACCTGAGTGAAGGAAGTCCATATTAGCTGTGATTACCTCGATTTATCATGCAGGTATAGAAATCTACATCAAATAATAATTAAGAGACACGAATGAGAATGAACAATATTGAAACGCAATTATTTCAACAAGATATCAATCTAATAACCTTTTTCATGGAAACATAGTTAATCATTGCCCTGAAATACATACTCTTACAAGTTAAATCTATTTCGTTATTTTAAGAATAAATACTTATAATTCTGTTTGAATATCTACACTTACGTAAAGTATTATTGCAGTATGATGTAAGTATAAGTATTTGCCCATTTCTTGGTTTACTGCAATTCTCAATTCCTTTCCGTTCTGTACGAATCTTTTAATCTTGATTTATTTACTATATCCTACATCCTCAGATTTCTGTTTTATATAATTATTTACCTTCATCTGCAGTTTTTACTTTATACACTTCTCACCATCATCAAATTAACTAAAATCTTTTGCCATTCTTTAACAAAATCTTTATATAACAAACTACCAGTACTTGCAAAGTGTTTCAACAACCTTTCACAGTCCGTTTTCACACCAGATGAAGGTTTATCTCCCATTTTTCTACTTATAAATCACTTATAGTACCAAGAATGTAAAAAAAATTAATATCTGCAAAACAAAAGTAATCACTAATATATTACATTGTAAAGTTACATCAGTGAGAAACAATAAATATTTTATACAAATCAATACTTAATCTTATATTTACATTGCATATAATATAACATAATGGATAAATAGCCTCCATAAATAACTAAACAACTTACCATCATTTCTCTGAAATTACAAAGAAAAAATCATGGGAAACTGATGAATGTGAAGCTTTCTTATAAAATATTCATATGGATATTAGTTTCATGAAAGTTCTCTTGTTGATACAAAACCACTACATTCATAAATAAGTAATGAACAGAAGATATTATTGCACTAGTATTAAATGTAATCACCAGACTATATGAAGATCCAAAGTGATAATGCTGTGGATCCGAACCTACCAAGGTAAAGTGTTTACAGGATATTTATGTTTAAGGATATTTATCTTAAGTTGTTAAATGTTTTAAAATTTAGTATTGATATGAAGTTTTAAAAAATAAATACAGTATTCTAAATTAAATTTTTTTGAAGATTCTTAAGAACAAAAAAGTCAGCTTCCTCATATTAAGTTCTAGTATGTTTACTTTTAAATTAATCTTGTAGGCATTTTAATAAACTGCCAGTGTTATATTTCCATTCAGACAATAAAATAACTGGCAAGTAAAACAACTGAGAAGAGAGCTGCTATAGTCTACTTACAAAATGACACAGAATTCATTTTGTTCTTATGCACATTTTTATTTTATAATCCAATTGGTACGTATAACTAAAATAATTATGACAATCAATGATTTAACTTAATTGTGAATCTCTATATATGTTGTATTTTTAATATAAAGGGCTTAATTAGTTTCCAAAATCAAAGTGTCATCATTTCAAGGGGAAAATCGAATTAATGTAATGATAAAATTACTTTTCTCTGGCTTTGTTCCCCAATATTTTTCATCACGTCAAAAAAAAAGTGTTAGATAAAAAACATCTCTTTGGCGAAGACTCATGTTTTTTCTGTGATCTAGTTTTTCTAACCTTACTTTATGTAGATGTATCAACCAGCCGCCTGCTGTTCGATTTATTTAGTTTTGTTACTACGTGAATGGCTTCCAGCGAGGGGAAACCAGAAATGCAACAAATAGACTTATCAAAATTAAATATTCAGCAGTTAAATCAATTGAAACAACAGCTTGATCAGGTAGATAATATATGATAAAAAGTTTTATTATTTATTTGTGTTATAAATATTTTATTACAAGATGAATAATTATTCATTTTTTGACATATCTTTAAATCTTCTATCCTCAGTTTTCTAAATTGTGTGTTTTGTTCGTGTTTTCGTAAAACTAAACGGTTTATTATTGATTTTCCCTCCCTCCTACTTTGCGAGAGCTATTTTTCTCTTTCACTTTATAGGCAAAAAAAAAATCAAAATTAAAAGAACAGTTTCTTTAGTCAGAACTGTGTTAGCAACTGACATGTAATAAATATTAACCAGAAAATAGCCAACTTGAACACATTTGATTATTCTTATTAAAGGAATAGAAGTTGTGATATTTGATTATTGGTTTGATGTTATGATTTTCTGTTAACTGTGAGCTAATTATTCTGAAAAAAAAAAAAACAGTTAGAAAAACTATATACAGTTTGCACTTGGTGCTATAGGTTGCCCAAATTACTTTTTTTGGGGGTCTTGTTTCGTTCCTACAGTAGCTCTTTTTAGGTAGGACAGTAGTAGTTTGTATTAGTTAAGTTGGTTACAAAAAACTTATTGTGCAATTGA